>NC_083766.1:58786904-58796904 GCF_963514075.1 Conger conger
CCCCCTACAGCACTGACCTTCCACACTGCTCTCTAACCCCCTACAGCACTGACCTTCCACACCACACTGCTCTCTAACCCCCTACAGCACTGACCTTCCACACTGCTCTCTAACCCCCTACAGCACTGACCTTCCACACTGCTCTCTAACCCCCTACAGCACTGACCTTCCACACTGCTCTCTAACCCCCTACAGCACTGACCTTCCACACTGCTCTCTAACCCCCTACAGCACTGACCTTCCACACTGCTCTCTCACCCTACATCACTGACCTTCCACACTGCTCTCTAACCCCCTACAGCACTGACCTTCCACACTGCTCTCTAACCCTACAGCACTGACCTTCCACACTGCTCTCTAACCCCCTACAGCACTGACCTTCCACACTGCTCTCTAACCCTACAGCACTGACCTTCCACACTGCTCTCTAACCCCCTACAGCACTGACCTTCCACACTGCTCTCTAACCCCCTACAGCACTGACCTTCCACACCACACTGCTCTCTAACCCCCTACAGCACTGACCTTCCACACTGCTCTCTAACCCCCTACAGCACTGACCTTCCACACTGCTCTCTAACCCCCTACAGCACTGACCTTCCACACTGCTCTCTAACCCCCTACAGCACTGACCTTCCACACCACACTGCTCTCCCCCTACAGCACTGACCTTCCACACTGCTCTCTAACCCCCTACAGCACTGACCTTCCACACTGCTCTCTAACCCCCTACAGCACTGACCTTCCACACTGCTCTCTAACCACCTACAGCACTGACCTTCCACACTGCTCTCTAACCCCCTACAGCACTGACCTTCCACACTGCTCTCTAACCCCCTACAGCACTGACCTTCCACACTGCTCTCTAACCCCCTACAGCACTGACCTTCCACACTGCTCTCTAACCCCCTCCAGCAGTCACCTCCATTCCCAAAGCAGCGTTACTGATTACTGTAAGAGATTACATTATTGCCATTTGGCATATGCTCTTATCCAGAGCAATGCACTACAAAGTGCATAACCAGAACCAGGAACAAGTGTGCTGAAAGACCCTAGAGGGAAGTACAGTCTCAAGTGCTAAGAGTACAACAAAGATAAGGACTAAGGACTAATAATAATAACGCAAGGATAAAGATAAAGGTCTGATAATTAGCTGGATTACTGCGCTGAGTAAACTCTGGACCCTGCCCAAATCTCATGGCCCTGTCGCCCCGCTCCACAGCCCAGGGCCGCGCGGAGCTGCTGAGGATTAACCTGCGGGAGGTGGACGTGGCGCCCGACGTGGACCTGGCTCTCATCGCCGAGAAGATCCAGGGATACTCCGGGGCGGACATCACCAACGTCTGCAGGTCTGTAGCACTCCAGCCCTGGAGCTCAACGGCCTTCCGTTCCTTTCTGCTGAACCAGCACCCAGTTCAGGCTCCAGTGAACCAGTGACCCCGCTAACCATCGGATGTCTGAGAAACGTATCCTTCCACACCTGGAGTTTGAGATCCTTCCTCCAGGGCGGGGGTCCTAAACTCCAGGCCGGAAAGGCTGTGGCATGGGTGGGCAATTCCGGTCCTGGAGGGCCGGTGTGTATGCAGGTTTTTGTTTCCACCAATTACTCTGGCTAAATGAGCTAATTGGCCGTATACACCAACACTAGATCCCTCAGTAAAACCATATCATACAGGGACACAAGAACAGTCTTTGACTGGCATTAATGCCTTCATCAAGGAATGTAGCTAAAATGTCAGATGATGACATAAATGTTAGAACCAATTAAGTAATTAAGACCAGCAGTTGGCATGAAAACCAGAAACAGATAAGGCCCTCGTTGCCCACCTCTGGGCTGTAGTCTCTGCTGGTTTCTGTGATTTCAAAAAGCAGGCAGTTTAGATCATGGAAACACTGTGTACACTCTTTTGTGACTTAAATGAAGCACTTAAGCGCAGGAACGCATCCAAAGCCAGTGGAGACAGCGGCTCTCCAGGATCTGAGTTTGAGATCCCAGCTCGAGAGCGTTTGAAAATAGCAGTTAGTTCCCTTGACTGGTGTCCTGCAATCTGATTGATTCTAGCAAGGCTTATGTCATTTGCCAGTGATCGTGTTGACTTGAATCGCCGGGTCTGATTGGATCCCAGCCTACACAAGATCACAGTTCAGCGGTGAAGCTGGGAAAACATTAATATCACCCTGATCGTGTTCATAATGTCGTAGGGTTATGAGCCTTGACAGGTGGAAAGTTCACAGGTCAGAATAATAAATTTAAAAAATTAAAATAAAATAATAATTGAAGGTTTGACCATGTGTTTCTTACACCATACAATTTTTTTTTTTACTTTTTCCACCTCTGGGCTTGCCAGCAACAACCCCAACCCCCTGCACAGGCGTGATATTCTGTGTGTGTGTGTGTGTACATACCCGAGAGGTGCAGTTTCACATTAACCATGGCGACTACCCAAAACAGACAGAGTCCCTGCGCTGACGACGCAAAGACAAGAACAATCGCCTTGGCCTGTGTTACGTTTACTGAACCGAGAAGTTCTTTAATCTGTCTCCGTCTTTTAAGTTTGATTTGTTGCCCCTCGGACACTGCGGCCCTTTTAGAAGCCGTAAATAGACTATTCGCCGTCTGTGCACAAGAAGCCATCACTGAGGACGTCGCTTGTAATGAAGTTACATCAGCTTTCGCGAACCATTTCTCACAAGTGCAAAAAGAAAAACTTAGCTCAAGATAGATCTTTTTTTAGCTGAGAGCTGATCAAATTCATAAACTCGACAGCTCTATTTAGGAATCCATAGCCATTCCAGTCAGAAGGCGACATGCGACATGGTACAGTCAATCATTGCTGTGATATTCAGTAATACCGAAACAGAGAATGTTTCTGCCCCACATTGCTAGTCCCCGGGTGTTTTGTTGTCTTAACAGAAACCCCGAGTGGAGATGAAACGACTTTCTGAAATCCTTTTAAAACTTTTTTTCGGTTGGGAAACCACGGTTCATTTCACTCCTGTGGCAGCAACGGCGCTCTTTTTCATCCGGCTGTAATTAAGCATTCATCCCGCTTAGCTCATTGATTTCGAATGAGTTTCGGGAGCTTTGTTTGTCTGCGCAATTGGCCGACTCGTTGCGGCGGAGGAGCGTGAAGTTCACCGACTCTGATTAGTTAGCGGTAGCCCGTCAGTCTCGCAGCGGCTGCTTGTCATTTCCGCGGCGCTAGATAATTTCGCGAACTGAAAACTGTCCGTCTCCACGCGTGTCTCGTTTACACAGGGACCCCGGGTACGCAAACACCTTTGATTGTTTGCCAATTTTGCACCCGTCGAATTGAACCAGAAACCAGAGAGCGTATCGCCGAGAGACATTTTTCTAAATTGGTGATCGGCTGGGCTGTGGGGTAGAATCGGAAATGTTCCTTTGCTCGAACACAGTGAGGTGATGCACGTGAAGGCGACCACATTCTTTACTGTGGTCAGGGCGCGGTGGCGGGTTGCTTTTGAAGCCGCGTCATGTAGTCTGTGAGCATACCGCAATGTGAACATGACAAATTATTCACCAAATCAGTTAACACAAAGGCAAAGGTTGTTCTATATGAGACAAACGGTTTTGGGCTAAAATACGGAATGTCTCAGCTAATATGGGACTGATGACAACCCCACTGCGGTCTAGTGTATGACAAAAGTTAGTACCAGTTTGTATGTTGTTTTTTCAACACTTCTAATCCCTAACATGTACTGACATGCGCCGGACTGAATATCAGTGGTGATTCTCAGTGTCACAATTCTAATGAAACAAATGTAGCCATTCATGTTCTCAATAGTAAATCACCACAACAGAGAGATGATGGAATGATGATAGTTTGGTTTAACCAAACTATATGTACTATATGTGCTATATGTGTATGTGCTGTGTGCACTTGATAGCTGTATCCCAACTGACACTCACGGATTCCAAGATGCTGGGGAATATTCCGGTTAGATTCCCATTTGATTTTGACAAGCAGTGTGAAATAAGTCCACGTGGAATCTTTGCACATTTCCAAACGTGTTTTCAAACCTGAAGACAAAGGCTCGTCACAAAAGAGGGTTTCTCCGGGTCAGGTGAGCTTGGTGAAAAGCAGTAGCCGTGTCTGTGGAGTGTGCCAGCAGATTATCCGGATTTTACCGAACGTCCCGGGAATAAAGTGGACAGCTGTCCGCTGATTAGCCGGATATGTGACACGTTCAGTGGAAGACTTCACAAAATCACCTTTTCACTCAACCGTGTTTTTTTTGTTTTTTTTCCCCCCATCGTAGCAGCTGTGACTGTTTCTTCAGCTTAGCCGTGTTGAGCCGTGGCTGTTTGATAGCCGTTATGCTAAATTCCTGCAGATGCTCTTCCTGTTTGCTCTAGCCAATTGGCATAGACCAGAAGTGTCAGACTCCAGTCCTGAAGGACCACCGCGTGAAAAGCAGGATTCTAGTTTCCGTGCTTAAGTCAGGGATGGGCGAGGTGGGCCGTATATTCTTCTGGATTTCAGACCGACTTTTGCTCTTAATTATTTAATTAGCGCACTCGATTACATGATCTGTCATTCATAGCCATATTCCGTGATATAAACAACAGCTGATAAATGTTCTAATTCACAAGTGAATCGGTCATGGTGCATTTGGCTAATTAGCTGATTGAGTCAGAGTAACTGGTGGCAACAAAATCCTGCATACACACCGGCCCTCCAGGACTGGAGTTAAACCTGCAGACACACCGGCCCTCCAGGACTGGAGTTAAACCTGCAGACACTGCGGCCCTCCAGGACTGGAGTTAAACCTGCAGACACTGCAGCCCTCCAGGACTGGAGTTAAACCTGCAGACACTGCGGCCCTCCAGGACTGGAGTTAAACCTGCAGACACTGCGGTTCTCCAGGACTGGAGTTAAACCTGCAGACACTGCGGTTCTCCAGGACTGGAGTTAAACCTGCAGACACTGCGGCCCTCCAGGACTGGAGTTAAACCTGCAGACACTGCGGCCCTCCAGGACTGGAGTTAAACCTGCAGACACTGCGGCCCTCCAGTACTGGAGTTAAACCTGCAGACACTGCGGCCCTCCAGGACTGGAGTTAAAGGGCCGAACAGCTGATCTTATCGCGGATCTTATCATGGCTACACCAGGACTTGAACCTCCATCTCCCAGGTCCCATTACATTGCATTTTATTTAGCAGACTCTTTTATCCAAAGCCACATACAAAACAGGCCATATCAAGATCATAGAACAAACAAACAACCAAACACACCAGATAAGGTGCACTTCACATACGATCGGTTGTAAAGCCATGAACATAAGTCTAGTACACAAGGTAGACAGGCCAAGGCTGTACGTACCATAACGAGACATCCACAACTTCAAATTAGTCGTGTCCCAGTCATGTACCTTAGCCACCAGGTTACCGGCCGTGTTCAGATTCCTGCTGTCTAGGTGTTGGTTGCTATAGCAGCAGACTGACCCCCCCTCTGTGCGCAGGGACGCCTCCATGATGGCGATGAGGCGGCGCATCCAGGGCCTGAGTCCGGAGGAGATCCGGGCGCTGTCCAAGGAAGAGCTGCAGATGCCCGTCACCATGGAGGACTTCGAGCTCACGCTCACCAAGATCTCCAAGTCCGTCTCCGCCGCCGACCTGGAGAAGTACGAGTCCTGGATGGCCGAGTTCGGGTCCGTGTAGCGGGGAAGCCGGGACCGGGGACCGGGGACCGGGTCTCCTCCCGCGGAACGTCCCGGAATCTCGTCTTTCTCCAGCCCCGGGAGCTGCCCTGCGCGACAGCCTCCGTTATTACTTGAAAAAAAAAAAAGATGTCATCTTTGTGTTCTCTAATACAGACTAACATTTTGGGGGAAATTCACAAAGGGTCTTGAGGCCTGATGTGTTGTGTGTGAATGATTTTGCTTGGGTGGGATTTTTTTTGTTTGTTGTTGTATTGTTTTTAGCGGTCTCTGGAGAGGAACGAGGCGATTTTTGGCACCTTTCACTTCAAAGTCTCTGGAAATGCACTCGTAACTTATTTGAGCACTGGACAACCTGAGACACGACGGTAGTGAGTCGTGTTTCCGATTCCTTCATTTTTTATTCGGTTGTTGTTGTTGTATGGATTATCTGTGGTTGTTTTATTTGTGTTGAATGTCTGACAACACCAGCAGAATGCAGAGACGATGGCCAGACAGAGGCCTTTGAAAATGGAGCGGAAAAGAAAATTATCTTTTCGGCGATTGCACTGTGTGCCCCTTGTACGCTTCGTCTCTGAATGTCATTAACGATAATAAAACACAAACGGATTGTACAGAGCAAACACAGGCACGCGGCGTGGCCTAATCTGCGTTTTGTGTTTTTAAAAAGTCGATAACGCTCCGCCCTGGAGTACTTCCCTCCCCTGTGATTGGGGGACAGAAGTCTGAATGGTCGGATACTGGTTCTGATGTAATCGGCGTGATCAGGAGCCCCAGCGTCCTCACGAGCTGTGCCCCTTCCATCGCCTCCATTGAAACGGGCGATTTGTGAGCTTGTGAAGGGAGGATGGCTTCTTCCGCGTCCCTCAGAGTTACTGAGAGTGTCCGCTGGGAGAAGGGGGGGGGGGGGTGTCTTAACTCTAGTGTGAGTTTGAATTACAAGTGGGAGTACCGTAACTATTGGAAAAAAGACTCGGGAGAACACAAACCTGGTCCTGAAATGTCCGTGGAAATCCACAGAAGTGTTCGCAGCCTAAAGTACCGGGAGAGGCCCGGGACGGGGTAACTGTCTCGCTATCCCCGGACGGCTGGGTGACCTGTCCTGGTGAGGCGGTTTGTCAGTGGGTCAGCCCCACAGCCTGGCAGTAAATCCAGACCCTGCCAATACCGGCTGTCCCAACAGCACCCAGGGGACGGGCGTACCAAATCTCACTGTGTCTTTCTCACTGTGATGTCACTTCCTGTCCGGTCTCGTCAATGTCAGTGTGCTGATAGCACTAACTGAAGGGCTGCTCGCTGGTCTGTACATTAACTCCACTGACAGCGTTAACTGATGGGCTATCTCGCCGGTCTGTACATTAAGTCCACTGATAGCACTAACTGAAGGGCAGCTCGCTAGTCTGTACATTAACTCCACTGATAGCACTAACTGATGGACCATCTCACTAGTCTGTACATTAACTCCACTGATAGCACTAACTGATGGACCATCTCACTAGTCTGTACATTAACTCCACTGATAGCACTAACTGATGGACCATCTCACCGGTCTGTACATTAACTCCACTGATAGCACTAACTGATGGACCATCTCACCGGTCTGTACATTAACTCCACTGAT
This sequence comes from Conger conger, assembly GCF_963514075.1. NCBI lineage: Eukaryota > Metazoa > Chordata > Actinopteri > Anguilliformes > Congridae > Conger > Conger conger. The sequence goes on from NC_083766.1 coordinate 58,794,208, forward strand.
AGCACTAACTGAAGGGCAGCTCGCCGGTCTGTACATTAACTCCACTGATTGCGTTAACTGATAGGGCAGCTCGCTGGTCTGTACATTAACTCCACTGACAGCGCTAAATGAAGCGCCATCTCGCTGGTCTGTACATTCATTCCGCTGTCAGAAATCATCAGTCCCCCAGGATTGACGCGAGTGCCTTTGGCGGACGCAAAATAGTTTTAGTGATTCAGCTAAAAATGTCTGCCAGCATCACCCTGACTGTGGTACCGAAAATAAATAAATAAAAAATCCGTCCTTGAAAATTCATACATTTACCCTTAAAATGTCAGTGAGATGCCACGGGTAATATAGAGCTGATGTGAGGGGGAACCCAAACTGAGACGAGACTCGAGTGGAATCCTCAGTAACGCGCGTCATCGCGCGCGCTGAGTCAGGGCGTCGGCTTGGCCAATGAGAGGCAAGGAAGGGAAGAAAGAGAGAAGCCAAGCTTCAGCTATCCGCTGGAAAAGAGGTGTGCTCGCTAAACTAGCTGTTTATGATCGATGTCCTTTGGGGTGGTGAAGCAGGATAGAGTTTGTTCTTATTGTTAAACTAGCTGTTTATGATCGATGTCCTTTGGGTTGGTGAAGCAGGATAGAGTTTGTTCTTATTGCTAAACTAGCTGTTTATGATAAATGTCCTTTGGGCTGGTGAAGCAGGATAGAGTTTGTTCTTATTGCTAAACTAGCTGTTTATGATAGATGTCCTTTGGGTTGGTGAAGCAGGATAGAGTTTGTTCTTACTGTTAAACTAGCTGTTTATGATAGATGTCGTTTGGGGTAGGGGAGGGGAATTGAGATGAGGTTTGCCCTACTTGCCGAACTAGCCGGTTATGACAGATGTCCTCTGGGGTGGTGAAGGATTGAGGGTTGAGACGGGGTTTTTGAGGGAGAGACACATTCGGAAAGCCTTACTGGGCCCTCCACCTCCCCTCCGAGCCGCATTTGATCGTACGCACGTGGAGACGGCGCAGGCGTGTAGCACAGGGTGCAGACGTGCTTTATGGGATGCATCACACCATTACACATCTCATTGACGTTCAGGACCACATGCTAGCTCAGCTCATTAGCGGCATATGTTACCGGGAGGGACAGGGGGAGGAGGGGGGAGGGGGAGGGGGAGAGGGAGGTTTGAGCTGCAGTGGCTCTGCTCTGCTGAAGGCCACACAGCCGTCGTCAGTGTTGAATTATGAAGTCATATCAGATTTGCCCGGAGACGGAACGAGCCACTGCCTCTTAACGGCATCGCATGAAAAACCCAAACCCGCTTCAGCTCAAACCCTGTTTCCCACCAAATAAATAAACGAACAGACAGTGATGTGTGTGTGTGTGTGTGGCTGCAGATGGTTATATGTTTGTGTATCTGTGTGTGCATCTGTGGGGGTTCCTGTTTGTGTGGGAGCGTATTTGAGTGTGTGTGAGTGAGTGGGAGTGTGTGTGTGTGTGTGTGAGTGTGTGTGGTTGCGGATGGGTGCCTCTGAATATGTTTGTGTATCTGTGTGTGCATCTGTGAGGGTTCCTGTTTGTCTGGGAGCGTATGTGAGTGTGTGTGAGTGAGTGGGAGTGTATGTGTGTGTCTGTGAGTCTGTGTGTGTGTGTGTGTGTGTGTCTGTGAGTGTGTGTGTGTGTGTGTGTGTGTGTGTCTCGTGCTGATGTCTGAGGTCTCTCTTGCGTGACAGTCTGGAGCCGGTCGAGGCTGTTAGCGCTGTTTGGAGATACGGGAGATAAAGGCGGAGAAAACACCTGGCAACAGTCAGCCTGGGCTCTGTGTGTGTGTGCGTGTGCGCCTATGTGTGTGTCTGTGTATCTGTGCATGTCTGTGTGTGTGCGTGTCTGTATGTGTGTGTCTTCAGGCATGCGTAAGTGTGTGTGCCTTTGTGTATGTGTTTCTGCACCGTGTGTGTGTGTGTGTGTGAGTATGTGTGTGTGTGTCTGTGTGTGTGTGTATGTGTATGTGTATGTGTTTCTGCAGCGTGTGTGTGTGTATGTGTTTGTGTGTGTGTCTGTGTGTGTGCCTATGTGTGTGTGTGTGTGTGTATGTGTGTGTCTGTGTGTGCCTATGTGTACGTGTGTGTGTGTGCCTATGTGTACGTGTGTGTGTGTATGTGTGTGTGTTTGTGTGTGTGTGTCTGTGTGTCTGTGTGTGCCTATGTGTACGTGTGTGTGTGTGTGTGTGTGTCTGTGTGTGCCTATGTGTACGTGTGTGTATGTGTGTGTGTGTGTGTGTGTGTGTCTGTGTGTGCCTATGTGTACGTGTGTGTGTGTGTGTATGTGTGTGTGTGTGTGTGTGTGTGAGTTTGCTCACCCTTGTTGCAGCACCTGCCACTACAGACATGTGACAGATGAGGCTCTCCTGGCTGACGCTTTATTTCTGCTCTGTCTCTCTTTTCTGTCTTCTTTCACGAAGAAAACCCTGCGTGACCCAGGGTAGATTCTGCTGTGAAAGAGAGAAAAAGACTGAGGGAAGGAGGGAGAGAGTACAAAATAAAGGAGAGAAGGAGGCAGAGAGACAGGATGAGAGAGAAAGAGGAGGAGGGAGTGAGAGGAGAGGAGAAAGATGATGAGTGGGAGAAGGAGGGAGAGGAGAGGTGGGAGAGAAAAAGTGAAGGAGGCTGTGAGAAAGACATGGGATGGGAGAGAGAGAGAGAGAGAGAGAGAGAGACGCTGAATA
>NC_083766.1:60034404-60141904 GCF_963514075.1 Conger conger
ACAGTGCATCCGGAAAGTATTCACAGCGCTTCACTTTTCCCACATTTTGTTATGTTACAGCCTTATTCCAAAATGGAATAAATTCATTTTTTTCCTCAAAATTCTACACACAACACCCCATAATGCCAACATGAAATTAGGTTTTTTTTTAATTTTTGCAAATTCATTCAAAATAAAGAAATCACATGTACATAAGTATTCACAGCCTTTGCTCAATACTTTGTTGATGCACCTTTGGCAGCAATTACAGCCTCGAGTCTTTTTGAATATGATGCCACAAGCTTGGCACACCTATCTTTGCACAGTTTCGCCCATTCCTCTTTGCAGCACCTCTCAAGCTCCATCAGGTTGGATGGGGAGCGTTGGTGCACAGCCATTTTCAGATCTCTCCAGAGATGTTCAATCGGATTCAAGTCTCAGCTCTGGCTGGGCCACTCAAGGACATTCACTGTTGTCCTGAAGCCACTCCTTTGATATCTTGGCTGTGTGCTTAGGGTCGTTGTCCTGCTGAAAGATGAACCGTCGCCCCAGTCTGAGGTCAAGAACGCTCTGGAGCAGGTTTTCATCCAGGATGTCTCTGTACATTGCTGCATTCATCTTTCCCTCAATCCTGACTAGTCTCCCAGTTCCTGCCGCATCCCCACAGTATGGTGCTGCCACCACCATGCTTCACTGTAGGGATGGTATTGGCCAGGTGATGAGCGGTGCCTGGTTTCCTCCAAACATGACGCCTGGCATTCACGCCAAAGAGTTCAGAGAATTTTGTTTCTCATGGTCTGAGAGTCCTTCAGGTGCCTTTTGGCAAACTTCAGGTGGGCTGCCATGTGCCTTTTATTAAGGAGTGGCTTCCGTCTGGACACTCTACCATACAGGCCTGATTGGTGGACTGCTGCAGAGAAGGTTCTCCTTCTGGAAGGTTCTCCTCTCTCCACAGAGGAATGCTGGAGCTCTGACAGAGTGACCATCGGGTTCTTGGTCACCTCCCTGACTAAGGCCCTTCTCCACCGATTGCTCAGTTTAGACGGGCGGCCAGCTCTAGGACGAGTTCTGGTGGTTCCAAACTTCTTCCATTTATGGATGATGGAGGCCACTGTACTCATTGGGACCTTCAAAGCAGCAGAAATTTTTCTGTACCCTTCCCCACATTTGTGCCTCGAGACGATCCTGTCTCGGAGGTCTACAGACAATTACTTTGACTTCATGCTTGGTTTGTGCTTCGACATGCACTGTCAACTGTGGGACCTTATAAAGACAGGTGTGTGCCTTTCCAAATCATGTCCAATTAACTGAATTTACCACAGGTGGACGCCAATTAAGCTGTAGAAACATCTCAAGGTTGATCAATGGCAAAGGCTGTGAATACTTATGTACATGTCATTTCTTCGTTTTTTATTTTTAATAAATTAGCAGAAATCTCCAAAAAACCTTTTTCACGTTGTCATTATGGGGTATTGTGCGTGGAATTTGGAGGAAAAAAATGAATTTAATCAATTTTGGAATAAGGCTGTAACATAACAAAATGTGGAAAAAGTGAAGTTCTGTACTTTCCGGAAGCACTGTATGTTGTGTGGGAAGTCGAATATGATCTTCCCAGATTGGTCGGTCTCCCTTGCTTTTATGCCAAATCATACGTTTGGAACCAGGCGGCAGTGCCATAAATCAATCTGGAGGGGTGGTCAAATCTGGAATTTAGATCCCCACCCTTGGGGGTTGTTAAGTAGGGAAAAGAGATGATTCCCAGAGAGGACGTGTAGGTTTTCCTGAAGTTACTGAAAATATGGTTTATTAAACTCCATTTGGTATGAAATGTATCTCATCCGATTCCTTGTATTTACCGGATCACATCCATAACCAACAGCTTACCCTTATGTTTTATTATGTTGCAGTTATCATGAAACTTCCTTCCTGATTATCCATTTTACATGCACTCCCTGTTACCATTACATAGACTTAATGTAATAATACAAGGATCACATGGACAATGTTTTCAAGGTTTTACTGGGTCTATTTACTATCTTAATAGCAGTTTAATAGCAATATTTAATCTAGGAGAGCAGTCCCAAATGGCAGCAGTGCCCAAATGAGGGCACTGTGGCATTGTCCGGAGTCTTCCCCCTTGGAAGTGACCAGGTATGGGGTCACAGGGAGGTCACCAATGTTCTGGAGGATTCTTTTCCCATGACCCAACTGCCCTTGGACCACTCATACATCTTTCCCTTATCTTTGCTCGAAACTCCCCAAAAGGTAGTCTAAACAACATTGACCAGAAACCCCAGCTCTCAGGCCCCTCACAAATGGCAGCCCTTCCTGACCTTCCTTCCTGATCATACCTATGAATTCTGTCGTTGGGAGTTTTCATGATAACTGCATTATGCTGTGAATATGTATTTGTGCCTCTCATGGTAATATACCTTTTGGATAAACCTGATTTGGGTGAGGGCGGAACGGATGGTGCAGTGGGTAGCACTGCCGCCTCACAGCAAGGAGGTCCTGGGTTCGAATCCCCGTCGGACAGGGCCTCTCTGTGCGGAGTTTGCATGTTCTCCTCATGTCTGCGTGGGTTTCCTCCCACAGTCCAAAGACATGCAGGTTAGGCTGATTGGAGAGTCTAAATAGCACATAGGTATGAGTGTATGAGTGTGTGAGTGAATGGTGTGTGTGCGCTGCGATGGACTGGCGACCTGTCCAGGGTGTAATTCCTGCCTTTCGCCCAATGTATGCTGGGATAGGCTCCAGCCCCCCTGTGACCCTGTTCAGGATAAGCGGGTTAGGATAATGGATGGATGGATGGATGATTTGGGTGAATTAAAGGAAAGGAGACACCCCAGATTGCTTGGTTTCTTCTCCTTATCTCCAAAATCTAGGCCTTAGTTCTTCACCCTAAAAACGGGTCACCCATCTATAATTTACAGCCAAACTCCCAAACTGGTCAGGGAGCTAATACAAATGGCTTCTACAGAGACAGTTTTTGCCCAGTTTCCCCTTGGCTCCTGAATGGTTATGATATCAAAGATAGACTGTTACAAAAACTAGACCATTACACCAGTCGCACTGAACCAATCAGAATAACACCAAACATTACTATATTCTGACCTGGGATTATCATGAAACATCTTTATGCCATCTCCAGTATTCCTATGCTCTAACCCTGAAGGAATGTGAGAGAAGGGGGGCTCCCCCACAGGCTTGTGTGCCAAAAGGTGGGGGCCAACAATGTATGCTCCGGGAGGGGGAAGTCAGCAAGCTGACCAGCGCATGACACCAAATGTTACTTATGACTGGCTTACAACAGTGCCACCATCTGCTCACACAGCAGATGGTGGTCACATGAAATCATTGCTCCCTGTTTCCACTAACTCTTGCAATTCAGGGGAATGGGACTGGCCATAGTGCCACAATGCGATTGCGAACACAATCAAAACAGACTGTAGAAATTTCAAACATCTACATAAAGACGCGCGTTAATTGTGTGAAGACCCCCTTAACATCCGTTGCCGAGTTGAGTGTCTCAGCGGCCGCAGCTTGGTGCGAGGCCCCGCCATCGCCACTAGCGGATATATTTAATTACCTTTTCGGAAGGCTCTGATTAGTCTCCTGCAGTCAACAACAGTCAGCTGGTCGAGCTTTATGTCCTCTTCAGTGATCACTTCAAAATCCTCCGCACTCCTTACCCCCAGGTTACCAAGATGCTGCAGGAGCTCCAGCACAGATTCTTCGGCAAGATGGGGGAGGGTGTGCCTAATAGTGTGCCTTGCTTGCATTCTCAAGTAAAAGAGGGCCAAATTGGTTAGAAAAACTTGCTTGTCTCTCTCTTCACCTACCGAATCAAAAAGCTGAGAACATTCTGCAGCTTCAGCCAAGTTCTCATTTCCAAAATCAACCGATTCATTGTGCTCACTTGCTTCACCCACCAATTCAGAGACACAGTCACCCTTATACTTCTGTTCACATGCGAAGTAAATGAAGATTTGACTCTGAACTCTGAAGGACAACCACTGAAAGGACAAGCTACCATTTCCCCACAACTGATATGCAATTTCAAATTTGCACATAGGCTACTGAAATCTGTACATACAACAGGGCACCTTTCCACACGACAAGTAAAATCAACATGTGTGCGCCTAACTGGCTTGGGTGCTGAATGTTTTTTATACATGTGAGTCTGTAATGCACTGGCTGTCTTCAATTGAGAGGGACATTGAGCAACACCACAGGGGAAACGAAAGTTGGCGCGGTGCATTTTCGTATGTTTCACATAGTTAGGGAGGGTGTCTAAAGATGACTCGCAGTATCTGCACTTAAATGCCATGTCATGCAAACTCCACAATGCCTGATTTTGCGGTGTTCCGGTAGCTTTTACCCTCCGTACCTCTCCTCCTTCTCGCTAATGTAGCCTACCTGGCAAGGGAAAATTTTGAAAATTAGCATAAAGTCTACACAAGCATTCACATTCACATTTTGACATCAAAATGTATATGACAAATTACTTAAACTAAACTAAATCACTTCGGGCAACTTGTAAATTCGGAGGCTGAAAGTGCAGTAGGCTAGCTAGATCCACGTCTCGGATCAAGAAACTTGCTAACTAGCAAGTGGCTAGCGAGACGTAGCTGCCACCCTAGCAGGCCACTGCAAAATAAAATAAAACAACTCAAAATAAATTGCTATACTTCCTAATTAAACGATTCAAAACCAAGAAATAGGTACCAACATGAGCCAGCCAAATGAACAAACAGCAGAACTTTCTCTATCCAAGAGAGTGAACTGAACTTGCCTGAAGCATGAACGCCTCTACTGGCACAGCACACTGGAGCGGACTGAAGTGAAGTGTCCGACGACGACGGGACGAACGTTAGCGAATACCGACTCCCGCTCGAACTTGCTCGAGACTGATTCACGGGATGAACGAATTTACTGTAGAGTAGATCCCACTTGTCCAAGGGGAGTGGAATTGACAAAATCTTGCTCCACACACACACACTGAGTGGAGGCAGTCAACCAGGAATTACAAGTGTGCTAATTCTGAATTCCGCCCAGGGTGATCGCATAGACAGGGTGATCGGGGTAATCGATATTGGCTGCAGCCAGTTGCTGTACTTTATTAGGCTACAGCAAGTTACATTACACAGCGTTTGTACGCACTGGAAACTTGCTACAGACATTTTTTTGCTCCAACAACCAGACTGTTAGACTGATCAATGGTTAATTCTCGCCAGATTTCTAAAAATATAGTAATAAAATAGCCTAGGTTTTTATTTATGTACAGAAAACCCCAATCGTTTGTCTCAATTGTCCCCCATGTTGGACTTTTCATGAAGTTGACAAGAGGGGAGGAGTCAGATTGCTTTTTACTGCGTTATGATTCGCAGAAAATTTTTATAACTGTAGTTTGGCGAGGAACGTTAGTACAAGCACTGAAAACTTGAATATGAGGTTAAAGTGTAGACTTACACGTTTAATCTGAGGGTATTTACATCCATATTGGCTTATCCAAAGCACTGTGCAATTGATGCTTCACATTCACCCATATACAAACCAACTGTAATTGGCTCTCATGCAAAGCACCAACCAACCAGCTTATTAGGAGCAATTTGGGGTTAGAGACACTTTGACACACCCAGGGCAGGATCGAACCGGCAACCCTCCGATTGCCAGACGATTGCTCGTACCTTATGAGCCAATGAAGGAATTACATCTCATTTTATACATAGTATCCCTATTTTAGGGCCCCAAAAGTAATTGGACTGGTGACTTCTCGCCTGTTTCTGATTAGTTGGGTCTACTTAATCGCTTCCTTATTGCAGGTATAATAAAACTTTCCGTATCTAGTCTTGATTCTAGGCTTTTCATTGGCTTTTGAGTCTGTTATTGGTGTTTGTCAACATGAGGACAACAGTTGTGCCAATGGCAGTCAAGGAAGCCGCTATGAGGATTAGAAATAAGTAGAAAGAAAGACATAGGCTTACAATAGGCTTACCAAAATAAACATCATTAAGAGGAAAGAGAGCAACACTCTTCATGAGGCAGGTGTGGATGTATCAGTGATATGTATTAATGTTTGCACTCAGACACAAACATATTTACCAAGGCTACTCTGGACAATGCAAACCACTAATTCAGCTACAGTCATCTTTCTACAGACTGGGCAAGGAGAGGGTTATCGTCATCAGAGAGAGAGAGGATAAGGTGGCTAGTTTCAATGACATGTGCATGGCACTGTTTCGGTCAGTGATTGACCATCCACCGGAAGACAGAGAAGGGGATGAACACCTGATCCATCTCTGGCAGGGTTCCCACAATCTCTGTCCATGCCCTGGATAGAAGACCAGTGGGAGTTGGGACCATGCCTCACATCATATACCTCACAGACCCCATCACCATTGGAGCCAGGCACCGGCAGAGCCTCCCCCTACTCATCTGTGCAGCAGTCCATTGGTATTATTGGTATTCATTTTGGTTTCATGAAACAAGTCACTCCATCCATCCATCCATTGTCACCCGCTTATCCGGAGTCGGGTCGCGGTGGCAGTAGGCTAAGCTGGGTATTCCAGGTGTCCCTCTACCCAGCAACACATTCCAGCTCCTCCTGGGGGATCCCGAGGCGTTCCCAGGCCAGGAGAGATATATAATCTCTCCAGCGGATTCTGGGTCTACCTTGGGGTCTCCGCCTAGTTGAACGAGCCCGGAAAACCTCCAAAGGGAGGCGCCCAGGAGGCATCCTGATCAGATGCCCAAACCACCTCAATTGGCTCCTTTTGACGCGAAGGAGCAGCGGCTATACTCCGAGCTCCCTCTGGATGTCCAAGCTCCTCACTCTATCTCTAAGGCTGAGCCCGGCCACCCTATGGAGGAAGCTCATTTTGGCCGCTTGTATATGCGATCTCGTTCTTTCGGTCACTACCCAAAGCTTGTGACCACAGGTGAGGGTTGGGACATAGATCGACCAGTAAATTGAGAGCTTGGCCTTCCGGCTCAGCTCCCTCTTCACCACGACAGTTTGGTGCAACGCCCACATTACTGCTGACGCTGCACCAATCCACCTGTCGATCTCATGCTCCCTTCTACCCTCACTCGTGAACAAGACCCCGAGATACTTGAACTCCTTCACTTGGGGCAATGACTCGTTCCCAACCCAGAGGAAGCAATCCACCGTTTTCCAGCAGAGAACCATGGCCTCAGACTTGGATGTGCTGACTCTCATCCCGGCCGCTTCACACTCGGCTGCAAACCACTCAAGTGCGTGCTGAAGGTCACGGTCTGATGAAGCCAGCAGAACCACGTCATTTGCAAAAAGCAGAGACGCAATTCTGAGGTCACCAAACCGGACACTCTCCTCACCTCGGCTGCACCTTGAGATCCTGTCCATGAATATCACAAACAGGACCGGTGACAAGGGGCAACCTTGGCAGAGTCCAACACCCATTGGAAACGTGCTTCACTTTGTGCTGAGGATGCGGACACAGCTCTCACCTTGGTTATACAGGGACCAGATGGCTTGTAACAACGGCCCCGGTACTCCATACTTCCGCAGTGCCCCTCACAGGGTTCCCCGGAGGACATGGTCGAAAGCCCTCTCCATGTCTACAAAGCACATGTGCACTGGATGGGCAAACTCCCATGACCCCGCCAGCAACCCCGCTAAGGTAAAGAGCTGGTCCACTGTTCCACGACCAGGACGGAAGCCACATTGTTCCTCCTGAATCCAAGGTTCGACCATCGGTCGGAGCCTCCTTTCCAGCACCCTAGAGTAAGCTTTCCGGGGGAGGCTGAGGAGTGTGATACCCTCTGGTCCCCCTTCTTGAACATGGGGACCACCACCCCAGTCTGCCACTCTGCAGGTATTGTCCCCGACCTCCACGCGACACTGAAGAGGCGTGTCAGCCAAGACAGCCCAAATATGTCCAGAGCCTTCAGCATCTCAGGGCGAATCTCATCCACACCCGGCGACTTGCCATTGAGGAGCTTTTTGACTACCTCAGCAACTTCCGCCAGGGATATAGGTGCAGATTCTCCCGAGTCTTCGGGCTCTGCCTCTTCCACAGAGGACGTGTTGTTTGGGTTCAGGAGCTCCTAGAAGTGCTCTTTCCACCACCTGACAACATCCCCAGTCCAGGTCAGCAGTTCTCCTCCCCTGCTGAAAACAGCCTGCTTTCCCTTTCTGAGTCATCGGATGGTTTGCCAGAACTTCCTCGAGGCCAACCGAAAGTCCTTCTCCATAGCCACCCCAACAGGCACCGATGACCTTCTGGCCACAGCTCCTGCTTGCCGCCTCTGCAATGGAGGCTTTGAACATGACCCACTCGGACTCCATGTCCCCAGCCTCCCCTGGGATGCATGAGAAGTTCCTCCGGAGGTGGGAGTTGAAGACCTCGCGGACAGGAGCCTCAGCCAGACGTTCCCAGTTCACCCTGTAGGGGTCCTCGCACGGGACTCCAAATTATGTAGGGTCCTTGCACGGGCCGCCAAATAACGCAGGGATTTTACTCTCTACGAAACCGGGGCGCCAGTTAAACGTTGTGTTGCAGTATAACTGCGAAAAGTAATCAGTCTCATAAAATTACTGTTATCAGAAATATCCAACCACAAATATAGTATTTCAATTAATTAAAATAACCAATATTAATGATTGAACATACCGATAACCTGAAGGTTGGAAGTTCTTCGAAAGACTGCTTTAACTCGGCTCTCATGTCTATGCGATTCCAAAACGGACACCGGGGTTTAATAAAATATATTTATTAAACAAACATACAAACACATAACAGATAAACTAACGGGAAGTTAGTAAGGAAATTTAGTTTGGTATGTGTGTGTGCGTGTGTGTGGCGCGCGCAAGCGCGCGTGTCGCTAGAGTTCTGGGTGTGGTAATGAGTTAGAGTTAGCTGTGAGAAGGGACTACTTGCGTAGTTTTACTCTATATATGCGCAAAAGACGGCGAATCAATTCACGTACATATATATGTAGCTAACCAAACACATTACAATGGTTGGATGGTAAATATTGAAACACAGATTCACAAAAACAGTTAAGACTAAACTAAACACTGGCTATGCCTGAATGTTTGTTTTCTTACTGAGTCCATACGCATTGCTGGATCCAAAAGACATGCTGTCCTTGTAGAAGCGGCGATGGTGCTGTGAATGGTGTCCGGGAGAGATGCGCAGGCTGGGGTGTTCCCGTCTTAGCAGCGCGTTGTCGTCTGATCCGCTGGTCCTTTTCCAGGTGTAAAAGTTCGTTGCTGTTTCGTTGTTGGGCTTTATTGGGGTAAACTGATGTAGCGTTCCGCGTACAACAATTTCCACTCACTATAGGCCACGTAGTTACCGCGAGGTAACTGGGTGTGTCCGTAGGCCTGGTAGTGCGCTGTGCAGCATTCAGCCTCTGTCCGAGTCTCGGAGCAGATGAGCTGAAGCGACTGGCCAAAAGGGGTGCGTCGAAGAGAAGCAGCAGAAGAACAGAAGAAGCAGAAGAGAGATCCCAAGAACGTGTCTTGCTCTTATACGGGACCGTTTATTGCTCCCGCCATTACGGGATTGGCTGAACCAAGTTAGACGTCATTCGTGGTGGACGTCGCAGAATTTTCCTGTGGGAATGTGGAAGTTGTAGTCCCTACATCCCCCCTGTGGTCTCAGGATGCGGCTGAAGCCAGTGTTCCTCGAGAGCACAAAAGTCAGTTCACAGTCCACAGGTCAAGTACATTGGGTCGGTAACACAGTTCACAATTGACTGACAAACATCCAGGCATTTATCAACAATTAACTAAACTGGTCTAAAACACATGATACAAACAATGTGAAACACTAAGGTCGAACAGTGAATACATTGTCACAAAACATGAGAAACCTTGGTGAAAGGGTTAGTCGTTTTGTTAGTTCAGGTGTTTTGTTAGTTATTGGATGGTGTCCAGCCAACCTTATGGCTGTGTAATCAGGAAGGAAATGGAGAGGTGGAGTAAGGCACACTGGGGTGTGGCAATATACTTGTAAAGATTACACTGTAGCTTCTACATGCAATACTTTACGATGGTGCAGTAGGTGTAGAATGAAGCAATGAACGTTTACGAGTTATAACAGGTGTCGGATTTGATTCTACAGCACCCACTTGCGATCTGCGTTTGCTGCTGCTACATGCAAATCTAAGTGGCTGCTATAAACTACCTGTTTATTTTGCCACCCCCCTTTGGTAGGAAAGGTGTGCAAAAGAAAGTGGTCAAAGCTTCAGCTGGGAGTCTGCCTGTGAGGAGACCACGGCTATAGATCAGTCTTATTCAGTCTTTTGATGGAGGTTGAACAAGACCAGATAGCTCTTTGGAGTGGTTACTCAAGGCATACACACTACTGAACAAAGGTTAGAGGCTTTAGTTGTCCTCAGAGGAACTGAAGAAGCTCTCTTCAGACAAGGTATCTTCCCTATCAGAGTCATGCTGGTGACTCTGAGGCTTGGGCCTACCGGGTCGGTCTTCTCTCCAATTCCGGCTGGAATCAGAGTGTGAGAAGCGACCACGGTGGCTCTTAACCGGGAACTTACTCACATGCCGTTGTTTTGAGCCATTAGACTTTAATGGGGCCACTTGGGAAGTGCCGGCGGGCTTGGTTGGAACAACGTGCTTAGCTGTTTCCAATACCTCGTTCCTGGGCACAATCCTGAAAGTGTCCCAGACCATTTGGGCTTCATTTCTTAATTCAAGGGCTGAGTGTTGGCCCCTTGAAAACAGTGAAACATGAGTTCGGACGCAGGGGTGCAGGTTGTGCACAAAAAGGGATTTGAAGGCTTGATCTTCATCTAAGCCTGGTCCGTTTCTGCCCTGGAAAAATGCATGTTTAAGTCGTTGGTAAAAGTCTTTTGGTCGTTCTGTACGGCTATGTTTAACCTCCACAGATTTGATCATGGCTGTGGCCTGATCAAACCGTGGCAGGTACTCAGCTACCAACGCTTCACAAACCTTGGGATAGCTGGAACGAACCTGTGGTGGAAGTTGTTCCATAAATGTATGGATCTCTCTGGTAGAGGTTTTCCATACAAGTCGTACCTTTTCTCGATCGGTTGCCCTGGGCAGATCCGAGAGACAGTAGTCAACTTCTCTCAAGTAACTCTGAATGTTAAATTCAGAGTCCTTGGGGTCAAATGTGTGGACATACTTCGCCATGGCCTCTAGCTCCTCAAAGCGAAGACCATGTGAAGTTGCACTAGTCTGCCTGTTTGGAGAAGGAGAGCCTGAAATCACATTTGAATGTGAATGCGTTTCATGCGGAGCTCGACGTCCTCGGTTTGGTTTAGAGGGTGGAGCTACAAAACTGTCATTCTCACAATGGTTGGCAGAAGATGAATTGTCGCTGTCAGTGTACTGTACAGAGCTGTCACCTATCCTCTCAGTTATAAAGGGAAAGCTAGCGGGATTAGCGTTGCTTTTTGTGTGCCCAATTAATAATGTTAGATCTCCTCTACCGTGTCCACGGGAGGGTTCCCTGACCTCCTCACGAGAGGGGTGGGCATGGAAGGTGCAGTCCTGTACTTGCCTGACTGTTTCTCCCTTGCGGAGATGGACCACCGTTGGGATGGAGTCCCCCCTTTCCCTCTCCAGGGAAGAGGTGGGCAAACCATTGCATGGGTGGTCAACAGCACTGCAATCTGAGGAGACTGACGAGTGTCCATCAGAGCAAGTTGTGGAACCGGGATCTGACAAACCCGAATCAATTTGTGACCCCCCTTCCCCTGCCTTGTGGTGTAAGGAGGAAGCAGGAGAAGTTGGAGTTGGGCAAGCCTGAGAAAGCAGGCTTACAGAAGAGAGTGGATGTGGTAGCTTGTGGCATCCACTCTTCAACTGAAATAATTCCTCTCTGTAGGAACAAAGATCTGATTCGGCTGAATGCAGATCACGCAAGTATTGTACTGCTTTCTTGCCAACAGTTTGAAGCTCAAGTAAAACACTGGTGTGTTGTCCTCTGAGGTATGCCATCTCTGAGTCTAAGTTTTTGTTGCTCTGAAGAGCAAGACTAATCTGTCTGGCAAAATTCAAGACCAGACAACTTAGAATTGGGTCTTTTGAATGGTTGGGGGAGTGACCTTTCTCGTTGATTAATGAGAACATTTCTTTCCTACAATCAGTGAGGTTCATCTGATTCAGGAAAGCTATGTAGCCAGGTGCTAAACCTTGGGCTAAAAAGGAAAGGTACTCATCAATAGATATGGGTTCCATATCTCAAGCCAAATAAAGCTAAAAGCTAAAATCAGTAACTTAAGAGGGTACTCTTGAAGTTAACAATTTGACAAGGGCCTTGAGCTCCTAACAGTTGGCAATGAATTGTTTCCCAATATCACAATCCAACATACAAGTTGTGATGAAGGATAAAGAATTTAAAACGCTCTTTGAATATTCTCTATAACTATAGTACAAGGTAGCTATAGCATCACACAGGGACTCGAGTTGCACTAGCGGTACTGCAATGCAACAACAGCAAAATGAACAAACATATGGCGGATATTCAGACCGTAAAATAGGAACTGTGATGCTGATCACATTAATCCTAAATACCAGAATGTGATTGGTTGAAATTACAATTAAATTTGGATTTAAATGTAAAATTCAATTAATTATTAAAATTACTTTGACCAAGTAATTATAATTAATAATACAGTGCGGCTAATAATACTATTATTGATAATACGTATTATACCGGAAGGTAAATGCCAATCAACAAACTACCGTGTAAGATTACGAATGTAATGCCACAATGTTACACGAGGGGGCAGTATATTGAGAAAGCGGCTCATGCAGGCTTTCAAAAATGGTACAAGGGTGACATCTAGCGGTATTTTCAAAAAATTGCACTGGTGGCAATTTAGCTGAGAAAGAATGCCGAGAATTCGTTCTGGAGGCACGTGACATGAGCCAAAGCTCGTCTTTCTCACGCAGAGCTCCAAATTAGGATGGGGAATTCGTTATGAAGTCACAAGACATGAAATTTGAGCCAAAGCTAGTCTTCCTCACACGGGGCGCCAAAATATGTAGGGGTCCTCGCACGGGACTCCAAATTATGTAGGGTCCTCGCACGGGCCTCCAAATAACGCAGGGATTTTACTCTCTACGAAACCGGGGCGCCAGTTAAACGTTGTGTTGCAGTATAACTGCGAAAAGTAATCAGTCTCATAAAATTACTGTTATCAGAAATATCCAACCACAAATATAGTATTTCAATTAATTAAAATAACCAATATTAATGATTGAACATACCGATAACCTGAAGGTTGGAAGTTCTTCGAAAGACTGCTTTAACTCGGCTCTCATGTCTATGCGATTCCAAAACGGACACCGGGGTTTAATAAAATATATTTATTAAACAAACATACAAACACATAACAGATAAACTAACGGGAAGTTAGTAAGGAAATTTAGTTTGGTATGTGTGTGTGCGTGTGTGTGGCGCGCGCAAGCGCGCGTGTCGCTAGAGTTCTGGGTGTGGTAATGAGTTAGAGTTAGCTGTGAGAAGGGACTACTTGCGTAGTTTTACTCTATATATGCGCAAAAGACGGCGAATCAATTCACGTACATATATATGTAGCTAACCAAACACATTACAATGGTTGGATGGTAAATATTGAAACACAGATTCACAAAAACAGTTAAGACTAAACTAAACACTGGCTATGCCTGAATGTTTGTTTTCTTACTGAGTCCATACGCATTGCTGGATCCAAAAGACATGCTGTCCTTGTAGAAGCGGCGATGGTGCTGTGAATGGTGTCCGGGAGAGATGCGCAGGCTGGGGTGTTCCCGTCTTAGCAGCGCGTTGTCGTCTGATCCGCTGGTCCTTTTCCAGGTGTAAAAGTTCGTTGCTGTTTCGTTGTTGGGCTTTATTGGGGTAAACTGATGTAGCGTTCCGCGTACAACAATTTCCACTCACTATAGGCCACGTAGTTACCGCGAGGTAACTGGGTGTGTCCGTAGGCCTGGTAGTGCGCTGTGCAGCATTCAGCCTCTGTCCGAGTCTCGGAGCAGATGAGCTGAAGCGACTGGCCAAAAGGGGTGCGTCGAAGAGAAGCAGCAGAAGAACAGAAGAAGCAGAAGAGAGATCCCAAGAACGTGTCTTGCTCTTATACGGGACCGTTTATTGCTCCCGCCATTACGGGATTGGCTGAACCAAGTTAGACGTCATTCGTGGTGGACGTCGCAGAATTTTCCTGTGGGAATGTGGAAGTTGTAGTCCCTACAACCCTCACTACACGTTTGGGTTTACCGGGTTTGTCCGGCAGCGTCCCCGGCCACTTGATCCAACTCACCACCAGGTGGTGATCAGTTGACAGCTCTGCTCCTCTCTTCACCGAGTGTCCAAGACATACGGCCGCAGGTCTGATGATACGACCACAAAGTCAATCATTGATCTTTGTCCTAAGGTGCCCTGGTACCAAGTGCACTTATGAGCTACCCTATGCTCGAACATGGTGTTTGTTATGGACAATCCATGACCAGCACAGAAGTCCAATAACAAGACACCGCTTGGGTTAAGATCAGGCAGGCCATTCCTCCCGATCACCCCCTTCCAGGTTTCTCCATCATTGCCCACGTGAGCGTTGAAGTCGCCCAGCAGAACTATAGAGTCTCCGGGTGGCACCCTTTCCAGGATGCCGCCCAGTGACTCCAAGAAGGCCGGATTCTCTGAACTGCCAGGGCTTTCCCCCCAGGGACAGGTAATCGCAGAGAGGTGACCCTCTCGTTCCCCGGGTGGAACTCCAATACAGTGGCGCTCAGCCCTGAGCAAGACATCTAACCCCCAAATGCTCCTGACGAGCTGGTTGGTGCCTTGCATGGCAGCCAATCGGCGTTGGTGTGTGAGTGTGTGTATGAATGGGTGAATGAGAAGCATCAATTGTACAGTGCTTTGGATAAAGTCACAATATAAATGCCAACCATTTACCATTTAATTCAGGTGTCTTCAGTGACAGTTGCCATTATTAGAAAATCCCTGTGCTTTCATTTAGTTTTTCAGTAACATGATATCTCCAATTAGAGCTGAGTATTTGTGTTTTCCCACCTATATACACATTT
The DNA here is from genome assembly GCF_963514075.1 of Conger conger. Lineage (NCBI taxonomy): Eukaryota > Metazoa > Chordata > Actinopteri > Anguilliformes > Congridae > Conger > Conger conger. Next base: position 60,049,448 of record NC_083766.1, read on the forward strand.
GGTTGGCCCTACGAGATGCAAAGAAAGTACTAAATATATATATAAAAACACATTAGAGCTGCATCCTGCATAAACCTTGAGAACACTCCAACAAGTCTATAGAGTCATCCAGCTCAAGTCCACGTCAAGTCTCAAGTCATCAAATTTGTGACTCAAGTCAACAACTCTGTGGGTTAGTGAACACAACCATTAATGAGGCTTTGATGGATATACTTGGGCATAGGCAGGTGGTCCTCTTATCCCCTTGGGGATAAGAGATTGGCTGTTGACCTAGGTACATACTTTTCTTCTTATGGGTCATACAGGAATTACCCCCGTAATGCTCCAGCTGGCAAGCCCCATCCTCTCCCTGTGCCTCAGCGACCTCCCAATAGCTACACCATGATCCTGGTAGTGGTTGACAGATTTTCCAAAAGCGGCCATTTCATCCCTCTCCCTACTGCCTTCCAGGAAGTTGAGGTCCTGTTTCAACAGGTCTTCCATCATGACAGACTTCTGAGAACATTGTCCCGTATTGTGACCCCCATTCATGTCACTGATAGGGAGGGCCTTTCTTGAGATCCTGAGGGTTATGGTAAGCCTCATTTCAGACGCCGACTACAGGTGAATGGGCGAAGCCACAGCCAGAACCAGGCCATGTTCCTTCCATGGGTGAAGAATGCATAGAGTTACAACATTTTGGGCCAACAGTCATAACAAACCTTTACCAAACTTAAAAGGGGCTGTCATATACCTTTTACTGAAGAGTGGCTTCCATCTAGCCACTACCATAAATGTAGTGCTGCTGAGATGGTCATCCTTCTGGCAGGTTCTCCCATGTCTTCAGAGGACTTCCTTGGTTAGAGTGATCACTGGGTACTTGGACACCTCCCTGACCAAGGCCTTTCTTGCCCGGTTACTCAGTTTTGCCATACATCCAAATCTAGGAAGAGTCTGGGAGTGCAAACTTCGAACTTCTGTTTCACAATTATTGAGGTCACCGTGCTCCTGGGAACACTCAGTACTTTGGTGATACCTACCCTCACCCTAATCTACAGTGAGAGCAATAATTATTTGATCCCTTGCTGACTTTGTAGGTTTGCCCACTTACAAAGAATGGAACTGTGTAGAATTGTAATCATATGTACATTTTAACATTGAGAGACAGAATATCACAAAATAATCCACAATAACAACATCATATGAATTTAATAAATGTATTATCGTATTTTTGCATGAAATAAGTATTTGATCCATAGAAAAATAGGACTTAATACTTGGTGGAGAAACCTGTTGTATTTTTCACCAGGTTTGCACAAATCTTGGGAGGGATTTTGGTCCAGTCCTCTTTGCAGATCCTCTCCAAATCCTTAAGGTTCCAAGGCTGTCGCTTGGCAACTTGAAGCTTCAGCTCCCTCCACAGACTTTCGATGGGATTTAGGTCTGGAGACTGGCTAGGCCACTCCAGGACCTTAATATGCTTCTTTTTCAGCCACTCCTTTGTGGCCTTGGCCGTATGTTTTGGGTCATTGTCATGTTGGAAGACCCATGCACAACCCATTTTCAGTGCTCACTGAGGGAAGGAGGGTGTCACCCAAAATTTCCTGGTACGTGGCCCCATTCATCCTTTCCTTGATAAGGTGAAGTCGTCCTGTCCCCTTAGCTGAGAAACACCCCCAAAGCATAAGGTTTCCACCTCCATGCTTCACAGTGGGGATGGTGTTCTTGGGGTTGCACTCAGTATTTCTCTTCCTCCAAACACGGCGAGTCGAATTGATGCCAAATAGCTCTATTTTGGTCTCATCTAACCACATCACCTTCTCCCAAGCCTCCTCTGGATCATCCAGGTGTTCTTTGGCAAACTTCACACAGGCCTGTACATGTGCCTTCTTCTTGTGCGCGCAGCAGGATTTTAATTCTTCACGGTGTAGTGTGTTACTGATGGTTCTCTTCATGACTGTGGTCCCAACTGCCTTCAGGTCATTAACAAGCTCCGCCTGTGTAGTACTGGGCTGATCCCTGACCTTTTTCATGATCAATGATAGCCCACGAGGTGAGATCTTGCGTGGAGCCCCAGACCGAGGGAGATTGGCGGTGACTTTGTGTTTCTTCCATTTTCTAATAATTGCTCCAACAGTTGTTAACTTCTCACCAAGCTGCTTGCTTATTTTCTTGTAGCCCATCCCAGCCTTGTGCAGGTCTACAATTTTGTCCCTGATGTCCTTAGACAGCGCCTTTGTCTTGGCCATGGTGGAAACATTGGAATCTGATTGATTGTGTGGACAGGTGTCTTTTATACAGCTACATAACGATGTAACAAGTTGACACAGGTGTTTTGGGTAATGAGTTGAGATTAGGAGTGCTTCTTAATGGAAAACTAACTGGTCTGTGGGAGCCAGAATTGTGAAATGTGAAAATATGATATAAAATTCATAAAATTCATATGATGTTTTGATTGTGGATTATTTTGTGATATTCTGTCTCTCAATGTTAAAATGTACCTATGATTAAAATTCTACACAGTTCCATTCTTTGTAAGTGGGCAAAGGGATCAAATACTTATTGCTCTCACTGTATGTAAAGGAGAGATTTCAGTTTTTGATTTTTAATAAATTCACAAAACATTCTGAAAACATGTTTTCACTTTTTCATGATGGGTTATTGAGTATACACTCAGTGACCACTTTATTCGGTAGACCTGTACACCAGCTTGCAAATATTTAATCAGCCAATCATGTTGCATGAACGCTTCCAGATGTGGTCAAGAGGTTCAGCAGCTTTTCAGACCAAATGGAAAAATGTGGAAGAAATGTGATATTCGTGACTTTGACCATGGAATGATTGTTGTTGCTAGACAGGGCAGTTTGAGTATCACAGAAATTTCCGATCTCCTGGGATTTTTATGTACAACTGTCTCTAGAGTTTGCAGAGAATGGGGCAAACAACAAAAAACATCCAGGGAGCAGCAGCTCTGTGGGAAGAAATGTGTTGTTACTGAGAGAGGACAGAGGAGATGGTCCAGACTGGTCAAGGAAGGTGACTAACGCAAATAACCATATTGGTATGTGGTATGCAGAAGAGCATCTCTGAGCATACAATGCATCAAACATCTTAAGTGGATAGGCAACTGCTGCAGAAGACAAAGTGTGCAAAAAGTGAATACTGAATACTTTCTGAGGCCACTGTATACTTACCTTTTTTTAAGGCAGTTGTAGCTCAGTTGAGAAGGTCTTATGAACAATAGTATGTTAGTGTTACACAAGCACACCACAAGATAATTAAGGGGAAAATGGCATTTGCAATTGAAGCACCAAAATGAATGGATGCTATTAATTTGAAAATGCAAATGTCCTGCCAACTTTGGCTCTTAGATCTACCCTGACCCTGCTACTTTGACTTTCCGGAACATAGCCAGTATTTTGTTCCTGATTTCTTTGGTTGCCAGTGAATACACAATGGGGTTCAGACAGGATGGGATGCTTGAAGCTAATGACAAGTTCACCATTCTGACATGTGGATCAACATGGATTAAGAAAAGTTCAGTGATGTACAGTGTTATGGTCGGCACATAGAAAATCGCCACCAGAATGAGATGTTCTGTACAGGTTGCAAGTGCTTTGTACCTGCTGTCCACACTTTTCATTCTAAACACAGCTGTCAAAATACAGGCGTATGACAAGAGGATTAAACTAAGGGGCCCAAACAAAAGCAGCATACCCAGAGAAGCAGCAGCAGCCCACTGCATTGTGTTATCATTGCAGGCTAGATTGAACACACCTGAATAATCACAGACAAAGTAGTTCATACTGAGTGAATCACAAAAAGACAGTTTTGTCAAGATCACGACCAAGAACACCATGACGCTTGCAAAAACTACCCAAAGAATCATTAAAATACTGATCATGTTTGTGGGAGTGTTGATAGAACTATGCCTCAGTGGAAAACATATTGCAATTAACCTGTCATAGGCAAGTACACTGAGGGAAAATGATTCTAATATTATAGAACAGTAATAAAAAAAGATCTGTGTTAAACATGCATTGTAGGACATGAAGGTATCTCTCGCAACAACAGTATTGATTGTACTTGGAATAAAGGATGTACTGCCCATCAAGTCAACAACGCCTAAATTTGCTACTGCAATGTACTTTGGAGTGTGGAGCCTATGATCCATCCATATAATAGAAACAATGAAACAGTTGCACAGAACTGTCACAATATAAATGAAGCCGAGGAAAATGACAAATAAATCAGCAAACTTTAAATCCGTAAATCCGATAATGTAAAATCCAGACGGTATAATGATTGAATCGTTGGCGATCGAAGTGGTGATCATTCCCATTGTATACGTGTGGCATTCAGGATGTCCACGTAACTGCTTTACCTCTGGGCCCTGAGAGAGATACAGACGAATGGCAATCAATTCAATCATACAACCACATGACAATTAATGTTCTGCAACCTTCCAGTTTATTAGTTCGATTTCAGAGTGTGTTATTTTATTGAATGTATAAAAACATATTTTCATTTTAGAAAACGTGTTTGAAACCCCTGCTACAGAGGATATTGTTTCATAGTTTCAATGCTGGGTGAACACACTGGCCAAATGATAGTAGAGACGTCGTTCTCTGGAAGTACCCCAGAGGTGCATTAACACCCCAACAAGTCCAAGTCCTAGATGTCAAGTCTCAGGTCAAGTCTCAACTACTTTTCTTAAATTATATTAAAATAATTTTGCCACTCTAAATAAAAATAAAATATGAATGAATAGAATAAAAAAAAGCAAAAACCAAACTTAACAACCGCGTGCTGTAATTTCCGCACACAATACTAAAAGCTGAGAGAACTCCGTTCAGATCCTACTAAGAAACTGACACCCGAAAACTTTGATAAATCCCGCATTATGTATGTGAATGCATTTCCAAATTATTTACTGTCAAATTCGTTCCACTCACATTTAATAAATTAGACCCATTGAATTTCGAGGAGATCAGGGACGATTGTAACACCTTTTTCTTTAACATGGATAAGTGTTTATGCTGGAGCTTTCAAACTTTGATATAAGCTGCCAATGTTTGTTTGATATTTTTCATTTAGACATAAGGAGTCCCACTGCTGAGGCGAGTTGTAACAAAAGCTGGGGATGGATGTAGCAGGAATCAGATTCACACTATTACATTTACACAGAAACGTTTGTGTATGCCTGAACTACATTATTTTCAATAAAACAAATGAAAGGTAAAGATATTTATTCTTAAACATTTAATATAAAATTGTATATTTCTAACTTAATCAAAAAACAAAAATCCATTTTACAAATATATACATATTTATTATGTCACTCTTTTCAAAATTATATATTTCAAAGAAAATAAATGATGCTTTTTAGTTTTTAAACGTAATTTATGTTTTATGTCCATTGATTAATTTCATTTGGACTTAACGAGTAGCCATATACCTTCAGAGCTTGACAGGCTAATGCACGTTGCAATTGCTTTCTATGTCACAATGTTTAATTAATATTTAATTCAAATTAGACTATTTGTCATCATTGGCTTTCAAATCAAATTAGACTATTTGTTAATTCGTATGATTCACAACTACAACGTGAGTGCTAAACGTTTTTGGCTAATTGAAGCAGTAGCTACATTTAGAGAATGCCCTGTGCTGCGAGAAAATGTCTGGTTATCTAAACTAAGCATTATACAGATATTATGAGCAGGATATTAATTCATTCAGGAATTTTCACACGATAATAAAGCGCTCAGAATATATGCGAAAACCATTCGGCTCCGACGCCAACCGGGCACGGCAAACCTCGTATTCCTGCTCCCATTCCAACACCGAACGATAAAGAAGAACCACTTGAAAAGAGAACCAAACCGTGCTGGTGATGTCCTGTGTGCGTATTTGGACACACAGTCCCTTCCTCTCCTGCTCTTGAATTGCTGTTACACAGCACCTTTAACAGACATACGCAGTTATTTAATCTTGCAATGTCCTGGCATGTGTGACCATCAACACAACGGACAAGTAATAGCACAATGATTATCTCGCTTGTTTCTTTGATTTTCTTTTCATTCACCTTTTGTAAACATTTTACTTCAAACAGGCGTGTATTTTGACCAACATTCTGCCTGCTATTGACCACCTTGATTGGCTCATATTTTAGGCTTTGCTCTTAGTCTCACGATGCCCCTTTTTGAACATTGAAGTTTGGTGTAGCGTAGCTGTATCTGTTCCACAAACGGGGCGATTATAGGCGCAGGATATAATTAGCGCAACAGGAAATCGCTACTCACCAATTCTCCTCAGCATCGGTCAGTGTTGAAGCCGGCTTGTCTAATGTGCTTCTCCTCTCCTGAAGCAGAATTTATATCCTCCTGTGTGAAATGCGCCTCCTTGGGAATTCTTCAGGTACATCAATTAAAATCCACATCTGCCCGCCCTTGTTTGCCGTTCATAACTTCGTATCGGGACTTACGTCAGATTTAGAAATATGGTGGTACAAACGATTCCTTTCTTTAGGACGATTTAATTTATAAATATAATAATACTATTGGAAGAAATCAATTAAATATATGTGTTTCAAGCTGTATTACAAAATAAATATTTCCCAAGATTATATGTTTAAATAATATCAAAATATGCTATAATAAAGCACACTTTAATACCTCTTAGAGCCGCTAGAGGGCTGTCACATGTGAGCCGTGAAGGGAGTGTCCTATTGGTCGTTGGCCGTTTGTTGAAGTAGTGTTAATGATTTTTCTGTGTATATTAGGATGAGGGTTAGTCAATGTTTTGTCAGTGGAATTAATGACTCGATGACTCTGCTTACTGATCCTATGTGGGCTATAACGCAGTTGGGGGGCTGTGTTGTGTTCTCCCTTGCGTTGTGGGCGTCCCCACTACCTACTCATCTGGAGCTGAGTTTCCCTGCCGTTTGTTGTTTCTTCGCTCGCTTCAGTTGGGACTTCTCGACCGTTTTGATTGGACATTTTATTGGTTGGCTAAGTGCCGGGGAGTTATCAATACCCTTTATTGTTTTCTCCTTCCTCCTCTTTGCCTGTAGAGATGCCCCCAGAAAACATTAGCGTCATTTCACATATTGTGGGTAACTTTTAGAACCCTACTTGGTCACATTTGATCCTCGGACCCCACTACATCACATACACACACTGCTTAACATGCTGAAAATGTTAAGCTTATGTCAATAACTGTATCCTTTTGTAGTTTACAGCATTTTCTGTGCATAATTATCAAGGGTGCCAACAATTCTGGAGCCCACTGAATGTTATTATTATTCAGTACACTTATAAATAAGAAGCAGGCCTGCTTTTGAATAACATACGGCATGTGAAATTGAGGTGGCTTGATTTGTTGATGGGGGTTTGGTATTTAACAAAAAATGATCAATGGACCTCAATCAATATATTAGTATACTTGGTGATATTATTGTAGTTATTATTTTCCAAACTTCTGTACCTGCTGCTGCCAGAGGGGAAAGAAAGGAAAGCATTGTTGTGAGGGAGAGCTAGGCGGTGACTCGTAGGTGGCATTTTCTGGAGCATTTCATGATCATTCCAGGAGCATTCCTGAATAATTTATTATACAATATATAGTATTTTGCAACTCAGAGGACCCATATTATCAATTGGTTACCGTATGTCCTTTTGGAGTCTCAAAATGACCATTTTGAAAGCCTGCATATAAATTGCAAAACAGATTAAATATTACATATTAAAACCTATTCCTTTGGTACCTCCAAAGCAGGCCACCTAAACTGTGTGAAATATCTGAAATAAACATCTGTGCATAAAAAACTTTGTTTACACCAAAAGCATGGACATATACAAACAGAACTTTAAGATTTGTTTTATTTACCTGGTTACAGGCCAGCTGCAAACACTCCTCAGTGACTTCAGCTAATTCAGCTGACTCAGCTGATGTTTACATGGCCCTCCTCCATACAGCACAAAACCGATCTTATATATCAGCATGTTTTCCAAATATTAACTTTCTGTATTTCATATCTACATTTACATTTTATATTTATATGCAAACTTAACATTTACATTTTCATTTAACACACACACACATAGATATATTTATATTTCTTTCTTTTTTGCATTAGTGTGCTAGCAGAAAAGAGCAAACATTCATTTTCCAAAAAAATATTATGTTGCAGCTAAAGTATTATTTTAATTTTAAATAAATCTACATTAGTATTCCACTTTTCTGATAAAAACTTAGTTGTCTAAGATTACCTGGATAGCCAGAAGCAAGCGAGACAGCCAAAGTCTGCAGAAGAACTGTGGCTCTGAAATATGTTTGTAACAACCAACCAGCTATGTTTTAAACTGTTCATTTCATTATTTTTGAAAGCATATTTGGCCTAAGACTTTTGCACAGTGCTGTATATATATGTATAACATGTTAAAGCTGGCTTTAATGCATAACATTACTCCTGGCAAAGATAATCCAATATTTTAGGGAAAAAAACAAAAAGTTACATTTAAAAAATGTTGTATATTTTTTTTACATAAACATCTGTGCATTTGTTTACGCCAAAAGCATGGACATATACAAACATAACTTTAAGATTTGTTTTATATACCTGGTTCAAGCTCTTATGCCAGCTGCAAACACTCCTCAGTGACTTCAGCTAATTTTACATGGGTGTGGTGGACGGCATAATGGAGGATTCAAAGGCTAAAATTATCTAATTTAGACCAAAACTGATTTGTTTTCTTTTCCAATATCAGAGACAAAACAAACACACAAACACATGCACACACACACCAGCACACACACCTGCACATGCACACACACAGAAGCGCGCACATATGTACAGACAGACAGACAGAGAGACAGACAGAGACAGACAAACACACACACACACACAGAATTTGTTCCTGGACCCTAACTACACCCATTCCCTCACTTTCTGAAGGGAAAATGTGAAATGTATCAAATATCATTCTACCTAAGACGAGAATGGGAAAACTCCGCCCACACTCAGGGAGGATGGGCAAAGGGCCCCTGCATGTAGTCCTACCAACATTATGCCTCTGTACTCTCTCAGAGGTTGGAAAGATGAGCAATATGAGCTGAAGAATGACAGCCCAGGAGGCTCTGGAACACATCTTTGGTCAGGATGGTGAAGTAGAGGAGGAAGTTTATGAAAGTGAAGATTATCTTGAGATCTATTCTGATCATGATGATGAATTTTCAGATGATGAGGGTAATGTCTCACACCCATCAACTCCAAGAAAGTCATTCATATCAAAAAATGGTCAAATAGAATGGTTCTCACCCCCGAACAGGTGTCGGGGAACAACATCAGATGCAAACATAATAAAGGCAGCACCAGGGCCCACTAGGATGGCAGTGACTTGGATATAAATCCGTGTCACGGATATAAAATCTGCATTTGAGTTGGTCATTCCTGATTCAATCCGGAAAGTTGTTCCAGAAATGACTAATTTAGAAGGGAGGCATGTTTTTGGGCAGGAGTGGAGAGAACTGGGCAATAAGCACTTACATGCTTATTTGGGGCTTCTCATCCTGGCTGGGGTTTATAAGTCCAAAGGTGAATCGACAGCCAGCCTGTGGGATGCAGAGACAGGCAGGGCCATATTCCAAGCCACCATGTCTTTGGAGATCTTACATATTTTCTCATGGGTCATCAGGTTTGATAAGCGGGAGAAAAGAGCTGGCAGACGGGAGAGAGATAAGCTGGCAGCTATTAGGACAGTGTGGGTAGAGCGGCTGCCACTACTCTATAACCCAGGTCCTAATGTCACTGTGGATGAAAGCCTGGTGGCATTCAGAGGTCGCTGCCCCTTTAGGCAATACATGCCTTCAATGCCAGCAAAATATGGCATAAAGATCTGGGCAGCTTGTTCAAGCTATGCATTGAACATGCAGGCGTGCACTGGTAAGCCTATTGGAGGAGCACCATGCTTCAAGTGCAAAAAATTAATTTGCCCAAAACATGTGGTGACCTACTGTCACTCATGTGCTTCATAGACACACACACACACATACACACACACACACACACACACAAACAAACAAATTGTTCTCTCCTTCTTGTTCAGGTTTCCTGTTGTAAACATTGTAAACATTGTCGAAAAATCAATGTAGTTTCAACATGTATATTTGAATTTAAAGGGACAGTTTGACACCTAACAGAAGAGATGTATTGTTTGAATGAATCAACATGCCCCCATAACAGAAACTATTTAAAAAATGATGAAAAAAAAAATAATAATAAAATAAATAAATAAAAATAATAATAATAATAAGAATGTGTTGAAGCAAATGAGGTGAATGACAAATTTTTCCCAGTGTACAGAAAAAAACATTTTTTTTTAATGGAAAACAAATTGATTCTCATCAGTAAACCAGGATCTGTAAGAGGTGAAAAACTTGACTACACTAAATATTAATGAAATTGATAGTAATTGGGCTAAAGATAATGTTTATGGAGAAAAATATCTTTTTAAACTACATTCAGATGGTGAAACAGGCACCGGGTCAATTTGACCCGGGAACATTATTGCTGTTCCCTAAAGTTGAACATATCAGCATGTTTTCCAAATATTTATTTTTTGTATTTCATATCTACATTTACATTTAATATTTATTTATTATATTTTTACAGTGGGAGCAATACTTATTTGATCCCTTGCTGATTTTGTAGGTTTGCCCACTTACAAATAATGGAACTGTGTAGAATTTTAATCATAGGTATATGTTTTAACACTGAGAGACAGAATACTGTAATGATGAAAATACACTCACCAAGGACTTTATTTGGAACATTTTTACTTTATTACTCCTACTTATTAATACGTTATCTCATCAGCCAATTGTGTGGTCAGGAGCTTCAGTTCATTTTCACATCGACCATCAGAATGGGAAAGAAATGTGAACTCAGTGACTTTGACCATGGAATGATTGTTGGTGACAGACAGGGTGGTTTGAGTATCTCATCAACTTCTGATCTCCTGAGATTTGAATGGTGCAAAAAGAAAGAAAAAATACAGTGAGCAGTTCTGCAGACAGAAACAACTTATTAATGAGAGACATAAGAGGAAAATGGCCACACTGGTCAAAGCTGATAGGAAGATGACAGTAACGCAAATAACCACACGTTACAACAGTGGTATGCAGAAGCGCATCTCTGAACACACAACACATCATAACTCTAAGTGGATAGACTACAGCAGGCAAAGTAACAAAAAAGGTCTGATAAATACCTAATAGAGTGAGTGTACGTTAATGAACCCCATCCCTGTCTTACTCTGGGTCAAATAGCCTCTCATTGCTGGACTGGACAACTTTACAGTAATGTTACTCTAAACACAAAATTAGTGTCTGCCTTAAATGCAGACAGCTTTTATTGGAGGGTATTTTCATCCATATCGGATGAACCGCTTAGAAATGACAGCACCTGTTGTACATAGATCCCCCATATTAAGGTACTATAAGTATTTGTTGAAATGGCCTCACAACTGTGCATTTGTATCGTTTGTAAATTATGTTGATGTCTAGTTTTGATTCTAGACTTTGCAATTGCCTTGTTGGGAGAGTGTTTTGGATCCGTTTGGCTGTTGTCTGGGGGGTTTTCTTCACCACAGAGCCGCGCAACTCAGCGCCATATCCTGCGGGCCTCAATATCTCTTCCCGAAATATGTCGCTGCTGAAGTAGGCTAGTTCGTGAAGTTTTCTTCTTCTTCTTTTTTCACGACACCCTGGGACAAGTGAGATTTCACGTATTGTGTATGCCATTCTAAATCCATTTCCAAGAAACCGAAACTATGAAACCAAATCAAATCTAAACTATGTCTCCTACCCAACCACAAATGTGCGTTTTTCAGAAATGAGCAATTTTGGATCTTATGTTCCACTGCTTCTGTTAAAATCAACTAATCAAACTGCCTTCGTAAACTGGGTAGCCTATTGTCGAATTCCAATAATGTTGAAGGAAGTGCAATTTGTACGAACTTCTTAATGTCATTTTGATTCCGTATTGTAAACACACTTGAAACACTCTTGGCCACACATGCAATACTTGGAATTTCACGGAAAAAATTGAAAGGATGCCGTGGAAGTAAATATTTCACTTCCTACTTCAGTGGCGACAAGTTTCGGAAACACTGGTAAAATGAGCGACCGTCTTGAAGAGGTGCTGCTTCGAGACATTCTTACCCTTACGAAATGCTTTGGTAAACTCACCCGAATCTTCATTCCCCTGACCTCATGTTTTGGGAAACGAAGGTGAAATTTTCAAGACCTGCCTTTAATTTGTGGGAGAAGTCGTGCATTTCCAAGACACGTTTAAAAATTAAATTCACACTTGGGCCATTCAAAGATTAATACGCTTGCCATAGAACCGTTAACATTTAGATTCAGCTCAAATAAATTGATGTGATTAAATTGAAATTTTAAATTAATTGCACATTTCAGCTCGACGCCTTCCCTGCCCACACTGCTACTTTGCCTTTCTGGAGCATTGCCAATATTCTGTTCCTGATTTCTTTGGTTGCCAGAGAATACACAATGGGGTTCAGACAGGAGGGGAAACATGAGGCCACGGACAAGTTAATCATTTTGACGTTTGGCTCGAGGAGGAATAAGAACAGTTCAATGATGTACACCGTTAGGGTCGGCACATAGAAAATCGCCACAACGACGAGGTGTTCTGTACACGTTGCAAGTGCTTTGTACCTGCTCTCAACAGTCTTCATTCTGAACACCACTCGCAAAATACAACCGTATGACAAGACGATTAAACTAAGTGGCAAAAACAAGACCAGCATACCCACAGAAGAGGCAGCGGCCCATTGCAGTGTGCTATCGTTGCACGCAAGACTGGCTACGGCCGCATACTCACAAATAAAATTGGACACAATGAGTGAATCACAAAAGGACAGTTTTGGTAAGAGCAAGACCAAGAACAACATAATGCTAGAACAAAGCGACCAAACAATCGCTAAAATACAAAACATGCTTGTGGGAGTGTTGATGGAACTATGTCTCAATGGGAAACATATCGCAATGAACCTGTCATAGGCAAGTACACTGAGGGAAAATGACTCAAGGAAGACTGAAACATAATAGAAAAACATCTGTGTCATACATGCATTGTAGGACATGAATGTATCTTTCGTGATAACAGTCTTGATCGCACTAGGAATACAGGATGTACTGCTCATCAAGTCGACAACCCCTAAATTAGCCACAGCAATGTACTTTGGAGTGTGTAGGCGATGATCCATCCATATAATGTAAATAAGAAAAGAGTTGAACAAAACCGTTACAATATAAATGAAGCCGAGGAAGATTAAATGTAAATAAGCAAACTTTAAATAAGTAAATCCAATAACGTAAAAGCCCGCTGGTCTAATGATTGAATCGTTTGTGTTCGTAGTGACGGGAATTCCCATTTCACGTGCTTTTCCTCTGCGCCCTGAGAGAGAAACAGATGAATGGCAATCAGTGAACACATACAACCACATGACAATTCAGGCTAATGTTCCGTAGTTAATTAGTTTAATTTGGACTACGGTATAGCTGACATTCAGAGTTGGAGAAATTAGTAATTTAATTGAAACGAATACTCCATAGTGCACTTGGTCCGCTAGATGTGTCTATTTCACATACATCTCGACGGTAAGCTCATGGAAACATTCACAGTCAGCTCTGTCGTCTGAATGAATTGCGAAGAAACAGACCTACTGTAGGCGCAGAGAAGAATTACTGCAGAAGGAAAACGCTACTCACGAGTTCTCCTCAGCATAGGGCAGCGTCGAAAGCCGATATTCAAATGTGCCTTTCCACTCACACTGCAGAATTTTATATTCGGGCGTGTGTAGACTGCGCCTACTTGTAAATTCCTCAGGGACACCAATCAAGATTAGCAACTGCTCTCCATTTGCTGTCGAATGTTGGCTATAAACCCCTTGGTGATTTCTAGGCATTGATTATGTCACATTTTACAATGCATTGTTACAAAATAAATATTTCGCAAATATTTTATCAGAGATGGCAACCCTTGACCCATTTCGTGTTCTACTTTTAGGCCTTAAAAGTCCAGAGGTGAAGATCACATAGAAAAATTCCTTAAATTATTAATGCATTTCTTTTGGTTGAAGATGAAACATTGATATCACATTGAAAATAATGTCAAATAAATGTGACACACTGTGGTACACATACCTAAGCATGTAAGAATTCACTCTTGTAAGTTTTACTATATGGGTTTGTGGACTAAAAACAAAATAAATCTCTAGTAACACCAAAGGAGCTTGTACATTGACAAGAGGGTTTAACATCTTATCTTTTAATATTTGCCTTGCAGAGCTGGACATTAATGAAAATGTTCATTATTGAAAACAGGAAGTTTCAGCCTTTTAAATGTGTGTGAATGAGTGCGTGCAAGTGAGTTATTACGAGCCACACTGTAAAAAGTTGAATGTAAAATGTACAGCAACTGGCTGGCAGCAATTAGCTTGTAATTTGCTGTGATTCACTCTACAGTAAAGTTACTGTGAATTAGATCACAGTACTAATGCAGATACTGTAATTACTAACAGCAGTAGTGATATTGATGCTGTAATTAATACAGTAATTTTATGCATACTGTACAACAAATCACAGTACCCACAGGGATTGCTGTAACAACTAACTACAGTAACAACATAAACTATTGCAATTTATACAGTAATATTGACTACTGTATTTTAATTTACAGCAATTACTCTAAAATATCTAAAATATAACATTTAAAATACAGAGAAAAAGGTAAAGGTAAAGGTTTAAAAGGTCCTATATTTTAACTGTGCACCCATAGTCAACAACCCCACTGTGTGTTATCAAAACACTAAATGGTCAATTTCTTATAAACACCTTACCAAGGCTAGACAAATGATGAGTGAGCTGAAAACTGCCATTTCAAAAACTCTTTACTCAAAAAACAAAACAAAACAAAACTCAAAAACAAAGATGCTACTTTAAATGAACAACAACAAAAAACACATCTTTGATTTAAAATCAACTACAAGGGTGTCTTGGTGGCGCAGCCTGTTGAGCACTGACTGTATGCTCATTGTGAACCGCGACATCGGCGGTTTGAATCCGACCGTCTGACATTTGTCGCATGTCTTTCCCTCTCTTGCTCCCATTCTTCACACACACACTCACACTCACACACACGCACACACTCTCCCACACACACACGCACACGCACACGCACACAAACACATACACACACCTTCCCACGAAACCAACTTTTTGTGAAAGGTCAAGCCATACTGAATACGAATTGGAATGTTAACATTGAGAATTTTGGGATGCACTGTCTGTTTCAGCCCCATGTGTTCCAATTGAAAACCATTGTATTTCATTACAATAGAAATACATTGGAAAACCATGTGCTCCCCATGGCACAGGGTAGTGTGAGACATGTTTCTATCCATGTCATATCCCATCTACAGGACATAGGGCTTTTAGACAATACATCAGTTTGGGTGTTTGATCTGCTTTTAGGCCAAACCCTCCATATATATAGCCTGTACCACAGATTTAACACCCGAAATGATGCATTTCCTTAAAAGCCTCTCCCCTCAAGATGGAATATGACATGCATTAAAAATCAGTTTCCAGTACCAGTTTCCTCAATGCCATGGCCAGCACATGGTTTTCGAATGTATTTATATTGTAGTGAAATACAATGGTTTCCAATGGGAATATAGACATGGGCCTGAAAGGATTGTAGATTGTGGATTGTGGATTATGTGGATTATGTGGATTATTTTGTGATATTCTGTCTCTCAATGTTAAAATGTACCTATGATTACAATTCTACACAGTTCCATTCTTTGACCTGGGATTATCATGAAACATCTTTATGCCATCTCCAGTATTCCTGTGCTCTAACCCTGAAGGAATGTGAGAGAAGGGGGGCTCCCCCACAGGCTTGTGTGCCAAAAGGTGGGGGCCAACAATGTATGCTCCGGGAGGGGGAAGTCAGCAAGCTGACCAGCGCATGACACCAAATGTTACTTATGACTGGCTTACAACAGTGCCACCATCTGCTCACACAGCAGATGGTGGTCACATGAAATCATTGCTCCCTGTTTCCACTAACTCTTGCAATTCAGGGGAATGGGACTGGCCATAGTGCCACAATGCGATTGCGAACACAATCAAAACAGACTGTAGAAATTTCAAACATCTACATAAAGACGCGCGTTAATTGTGTGAAGACCCCCTTAACATCCGTTGCCGAGTTGAGTGTCTCAGCGGCCGCAGCTTGGTGCGAGGCCCCGCCATCGCCACTAGCGGATATATTTAATTACCTTTTCGTAAGGCTCTGATTAGTCTCCTGCAGTCAACAACAGTCAGCTGGTCGAGCTTTATGTCCTCTTCAGTGATCACTTCAAAATCCTCCGCACTCCTTACCCCCAGGTTACCAAGATGCTGCAGGAGCTCCAGCACAGATTCTTCGGCAAGATGGGGGAGGGTGTGCCTAATAGTGTGCCTTGCTTGCATTCTCAAGTAAAAGAGGGCCAAATTGGTTAGAAAAACTTGCTTGTCACCCACCAATTCAGAGACACAGTCACCCTTATACTTCTGTTCACATGCGAAGTAAATGAAGATTTGACTCTGAACTCTGAATGACAACCACTGAAAGGACAAGCTACCATTTCCCCACAACTGATATGCAATTTCAAATTTGCACATAGGCTACTGAAATCTGTACATACAACAGGGCATCTTTCCACACGACAAGTAAAATCAACATGTGTGCGCCTAACTGGCTTGGGTGCTGAATGTTTTTTATACATGTGAGTCTGTAATGCACTGGCTGTCTTCAATTGAGAGGGACATTGAGCAACACCACAGGGGAAACGAAAGTTGGCGCGGTTTCGGTGCATTTTCGTATGTTTCACATAGTTAGGGAGGGTGTCTAAAGATGACTCGCAGTATCTGCACTTAAATGCCATGTCATGCAAACTCCACAATACCTGATTTTGCGGTGTTCCGGTAGCTTTTACCCTCCGTACCTCTCCTCCTTCTCGCTAATGTAGCCTACCTGGCAAGGGAAAATCTTGACAATTAGCATAAAGTTTACACAAGCATTCACAATTTTGACATCAAAATGTATATGACAAATTACTTAAACTAAACTAAATCACTTCGGGCAACTTGTAAATTCGGAGGCTGAAAGTGCAGTAGGCTAGCTAGATCCACGTCTCGGATCAAGCAACTTGCTAACTAGCAAGTGGCTAGCGAGACGTAGCTGCCACCCTAGCAGACCACTGCAAAATAAAATAAAACAACTCAAAATAAATTGCTATACTTCCTAATTAAACGATTCAAAACCAAGAAATAGGTACCAACATGAGCCAGCCAAATGAACAAACAGCAGAACTTTCTCTATCCAAGAGAGTGAACTGAACTTGCCTGCAGCATGAACACCTCTACTGGCACAGCACACTGGAGCAGACTGAAGTGAAGTGTCCGACGACGACGGGACGAACGTTAGCGAATACAGACTCCCGCTCAGGCATTTCTTTTGCTTCAACAGATGAACGTTCAGACAGATCAATGCTTACTTCTCGCCAAAAAAAAAAATCTGTCCATTAGTATTTGGACAGTGGTACTGTTCCTTTTGCTCTGTACTCCAGGATGTTAGGCTTGCAATTAAATAATGAATATGAGGTTAAAGTGTAGACTTACACGTTTAATCTGAGGGTATTTACATCCATATTGGCTTATCCAAAGCACTGTGCAATTGATGCTTCACATTCACCCATATACAAACCAACTGTAATTGGCTCTCATGCAAAGCACCAACCAACCAGCTTATTAGGAGCAATTTGGGGTTAGAGACACTTTGACACACCCAGGGCAGGATCGAACCGGCAACCCTCCGATTGCCAGACGATTGCTCGTACCTTATGAGCCAATGAAGGAATTACATCTCATTTTATACATAGTATCCCTATTTTAGGGCCCCAAAAGTAATTGGACTGGTGACTTCTCGCCTGTTTCTGATTAGTTGGGTCTACTTAATCGCTTCCTTATTGCAGGTATAATAAAACATTCCGTATCTAGTCTTGATTCTAGGCTTTTCATTGGCTTCATTTTGAGTCTGTTATTGGTGTTTGTCAACATGAGGACAACAGTTGTGCCAATGGCAGTCAAGGAAGCCGCTATGAGGATTAGAAATAAGTAGAAAGAAAGACATAGGCTTACAATAGGCTTACCAAAATAAACATCATTAAGAGGAAAGAGAGTAACACTCTTCATGAGGCAGGTGTGGATGTATCAGTGATGTGTATTAATGTTTGCACTCAGACACAAACATATTTACCAAGGCTACTCTGGACAATGCAAACCACTAATTCAGCTACAGTCATCTTTCTACAGACTGGGCAAGGAGAGGGTTATCGTCATCAGAGAGAGAGAGGATAAGGTGGCTAGTTTCAATGACATGTGCATGGCACTGTTTCGGTCAGTGATTGACCATCCACCCGAAGACAGAGAAGGGGATGAACACCTGATCCATCTCTGGCAGGGTTCCCACAATCTCTGTCCATGCCCTGGATAGAAGACCAGTGGGAGTTGGGACCATGCCTCACATCATATACTTCACAGACCTCATCACCATTGGAGCCAGGCACCGGCAGAGCCTCCCCCTACTCATCTGTGCAGCAGTCCATTGGTATTATTGGTATTAATTTTGGTTTCATGAAACAAGTCACTCCATCCATCCATCCATTGTCACCCGCTTATCCGGAGTCGGGTCGCGGTGGCAGTAGGCTAAGCTGGGTATTCCAGGTGTCCCTCTACCCAGCAACACATTCCAGCTCCTCCTGGGGGATCCCGATATATAATCTCTCCAGCGGATTCTGGGTCTACCTTGGGGTCTCCGCCTAGTTGAACGAGCCCGGAAAACCTCCAAAGGGAGGCGCCCAGGAGGCATCCTGATCAGATGCCCAAACCACCTCAATTGGCTCCTTTTGACGCGAAGGAGCAGCGGCTATACTCCGAGCTCCCTCTGGATGTCCAAGCTCCTCACTCTATCTCTAAGGCTGAGCCCGGCCACCCTATGGAGGAAGCTCATTTTGGCCGCTTGAATACGTGATCTCGTTCTTTCGGTCACTACCCAAAGCTTGTGACCACAGGTGAGGATTGGGACATAGATCGACCAGTAAATTGAGAGCTTGGCCTTCCGGCGCAGCTCCCTCTTCACCATGACAGTTTGGTGCAACGCCCGCATTACTGCTGACGCTGCACCAATTCACCTGTCGATCTCATGCTCCCTTCTACCCTCACTCGTGAACAAGACCCCGAGATACTTGAACTCCTTCACTTGGGGCAATGACTCGTTCCCAACCCAGAGGAAGCAATCCACCGTTTTCCAGCAGAGAACCATGGCCTGGGATTGGATGTGCTGACTCTCATCCCGGCCGCTTCACACTCGGCTGCAAACCACTCAAGTGCGTGCTGAAGGTCACGGTCTGATGAAGCCAGCAGAACCACGTCATTTGCAAAAAGCAGAGACGCAATTCTGAGGTCACCAAACCGGACACTGTCCTCACCTCGGCTGCACCTTGAGATCCTGTCCATGAATATCACAAACAGGACCGGTGACAAGGGGCAACCTTGGCAGAGTCCAACACCCATTGGAAACGTGCTTCACTTTGTGCTGAGGATGCGGACACAGCTCTCACCTTGGTTATACAGGGACCAGATGGCTTGTAACAACGGCCCCGGTACTCCATACTTCCGCAGTACCCCTCACAGGGTTCCCCGGGGGACATGGTCGAAAGCCCTCTCCAAGTCTACAAAGCACATGTGCACTGGATGGGCAAACTCCCATGACCCCGCCAGCAACCCCGCCAAGGTAAAGAGCTGGTCCACTGTTCCACGACCAGGACGGAAGCCACATTGTTCCTCCTGAATCCAAGGTTCGACCATCGGTCGGAGCCTCCTTTCCAGCA
Organism: Conger conger; assembly: GCF_963514075.1. Classification (NCBI taxonomy): domain Eukaryota; kingdom Metazoa; phylum Chordata; class Actinopteri; order Anguilliformes; family Congridae; genus Conger; species Conger conger. Next base: position 60,069,451 of record NC_083766.1, read on the forward strand.
CCCTAGAGTAAGCTTTCCGGGGGAGGCTTAGGAGTGTGATACCCTCTGGTCCCCCTTCTTGAACATGGGGACCACCACCCCAGTCTGCCAGTCTCATCCACACCCGGCGACTTGCCATTGAGGAGCTTTTTGACTACCTCAGCAACTTCCGCCAGGGATATAGGTGCAGATTCTCCCGAGTCTTCGGGCTCTGCCTCTTCCACAGAGGACGTGTTGTTTGGGTTCAGGAGCTCCTAGAAGTGCTCTTTCCACCACCTGACAACATCCCCAGTCCAGGTCAGCAGTTCTTCTCCCCTGCTGAAAACAGCCTGCTTTCCCTTTCATCGGATGGTTTGCCAGAACTTCCTCGAGGCCAACCGAAAGTCCTTCTCCATAGCCACCCCAACAGGCACCGATGACCTTCTGGCCACAGCTCCTGCTTGCCGCCTCTGCAATGGAGGCTTTGAACATGACCCAGTCGGACTCCATGTCCCCAGCCTCCCCTGGGATGCATGAGAAGTTCCTCCGGAGGTGGGAGTTGAAGACCTCGCGGACAGGAGCCTCCGCCAGACGTTCCCAGTTCACCCTCACTACACCTTTGGGTTTACCGGGTTTGTCCGACAGCGTCCCCGGCCACTTGATCCAACTCACCACCAGGTGGTGATCAGTTGACAGCTCTGCTCCTCTCTTCACCGAGTGTCCAAGACATACGGCCGCAGGTCTGATGATACGACCACAAAGTCAATCATCGATCTTTGTCCTAAGGTGCCCAGGTACCAAGTGCACTTATGAGCTACCCTATGCTCGAAAATGGTGTTTGTTATGGACAATCCATGACCAGCACAGAAGTCCAATAACATGACACCGCTTGGGTTAAGATCAGGCAGGCCATTCCTCCCGATCACCCCCTTCCAGGTTTCCCCATCATTGCCCTCGTGAGCGTTGAAGTCACCCAGCAGAACTATAGAGTCTCCGGGTGGCACCCTTTCCAGGATGCTGCCCAGTGACTCCAAGAAGGCCGGATTCTCTGAACTGCCAGAGCTTTCCCCCCAGGGACAGGTAATCGCAGAGAGGTGACCCTCTCGTTCCCCGGGTGGAACTCCAACACAGTGGCGCTCAGCCCTGAGCAAGACATCTAACCCCCAAATGCTCCTGACGAGCTGGTTGGTGCCTTGCATAGCAGCCAATCGGCGTTGGTGTGTGAGTGTGTGTATGAATGGGTGAATGAGAAGCATCAATTGTACAGTGCTTTGGATAAAGTCACAATATAAATGCCAACCATTTACCATTTAATTCAGGTGTCTTCAGTGACAGTTGCCATTATTAGAAAATCCCTGTGCTTTCATTTAGTTTTTCAGTAACATGATATCTCCAATTAGAGCTGAGTATTTGTGTTTTCCCACCTATATACACATTTGGTTGGCCCTACGAGATGCAAAGAAAGTACTAAATATATATATAAAAACACATTAGAGCTGCATCCTGCATAAACCTTGAGAACACTCCAACAAGTCTATAGAGTCATCCAGCTCAAGTCCACGTCAAGTCTCAAGTCATCAAATTTGTGACTCAAGTCGACAACTCTGTGGGTTAGTGAACACAACCATTAATGAGGCTTTGATGGATATACTTGGGCATAGGCAGGTGGTCCTCTTATCCCCTTGGGGATAAGAGATTGGCTGTTGACCTAGGTACATACTTTTCTTCTTATGGGTCATACAGGAATTACCCCCGTAATGCTCCAGCTGGCAAGCCCCATCCTCTCCCTGTGCCTCAGCGACCTCCCAATAGCTACACCATGATCCTGGTAGTGGTTGACAGATTTTCCAAAAGCGGCCATTTCATCCCTCTCGCTACTGCCTTCCAGGAAGTTGAGGTCCTGTTTCAACAGGTCTTCCATCATGACAGACTTCTGAGAACATTGTCCCGTATTGTGACCCCCATTCATGTCACTGATAGGGAGGGCCTTTCTTGAGATCCTGAGGGTTATGGTAAGCCTCATTTCAGACGCCGACTACAGGTGAATGGGCGGGTTGAGAGGACCAGCCAAAGGCTAGGGAGGTTTATCCGAAGCCACAGCCAGAACCCGGCCAGGTTCCTTCCATGGGTGAAGAATGCATAGAGTTACAACATTTTGGCCCAACAGTCATAACAAACCTTTACCAAACTTAAAAGGGGCTGTCATATACCTTTTACTGAAGAGTGGCTTCCATCTAGCCACTACCATAAATGTAGTGCTGCTGAGATGGTCATCCTTCTGGCAGGTTCTCCCATGTCTTCAGAGGACTTCCTTGGTTAGAGTGATCACTGGGTACTTGGACACCTCCCTGACCAAGGCCTTTCTTGCCCGGTTACTCAGTTTTGCCATACATCCAAATCTAGGAAGAGTCTGGGAGTGCAAACTTCGAACTTCTGTTTCACAATTATTGAGGTCACCGTGCTCCTGGGAACACTCAGTACTTTGGTGATACCTACCCTCACCCTAATCTACAGTGAGAGCAATAATTATTTGATCCCTTGCTGACTTTGTAGGTTTGCCCACTTACAAAGAATGGAACTGTGTAGAATTGTAATCATAGGTACATTTTAACATTGAGAGACAGAATATCTCAAAATAATCCACAATAACAACATCATATGAATTTAATAAATGTATTATCGTATTTTTGCATGAAATAAGTATTTGATCCATAGAACAATAGGACTTAATACTTGGTGGAGAAACCTTTGTTGGCAAGCACAGAGGTCAGACATTTGTTGTATTTTTCACCAGGTTTGCACAAATCTTGGGAGGGATTTTGGTCCAGTCCTCTTTGCAGATCCTCTTTGCTTGGCAACTTGAAGCTTCAGCTCCCTCCACAGACTTTCGATGGGATTTAGGTCTGGAGACTGGCTAGGCCACTCCAGGACCTTAATATGCTTCTTTTTCAGCCACTCCTTTGTGGCCTTGGCCATATGTTTTGGGTCATTGTCATGTTGGAAGACCCATCCACGACCCATTTTCAGTGCTAACTGAGGGAAGGAGGGTGTCACCCAAAATTTCCTGGTACGTGGCCCCATTCATCCTTTCCTTGATACGGTGAAGTCGTCCTGTCCCCTTAGCTGAGAAACACCCCCAAAGCATAAGGTTTCCACCTCCATGCTTCACAGTGGGGATGGTGTTCTTGGGGTTGCACTGAGTATTTCTCTTCCTCCAAACACGGCGAGTCGAATTGATGCCAAATAGCTCTATTTTGGTCTCATCTAACCACATCACCTTCTCCCAAGCCTCCTCTGGATCATCCAGGTGTTCTTTGGCAAACTTCAGACGGGCCTGTACATGTGCCTTCTTCTTGTGCGCGCAGCAGGATTTTAATTCTTCACGGTGTAGTGTGTTACTGATGGTTCTCTTCATGACTGTGGTCCCAACTGCCTTCAGGTCATTAACAAGCTCCACCTGTGTAGTACTGGGCTGATCCCTGACCTTTTTCATGATCAATGATATCCCACGAGGTGAGATCTTGCGTGGAGCCCCAGACCGAGGGCGGTGACTTTGTGTTTCTTCCATTTTCTAATAATTGCTCCAACAGTTGTTAACTTCTCACCAAGCTGCTTGCTTATTTTCTTGTAGCCCATCCCAGCCTTGTGCAGGTCTACAATTTTGTCCCTGATGTCCTTAGACAGCTCCTTTGTCTTGGCCATGGTGGAAACATTGGAATCTGATTGATTGTGTGGACAGGTGTCTTTTATACAGCTACATAACGATGTAACAAGTTGACATAGGTGTTTTGGGTAATGAGTTGAGATTAGGAGTGCTTCTTAATGGAAAACTAACTGGTCTGTGGGAGCCAGAATTGTGAAATGTGAAAATATGATATAAAATTTATAAAATTCATATGATGTTTTGATTGTGGATTATTTTGTGATATTCTGTCTCTCAATGTTAAAATGTACCTATGATTAAAATTCTACACAGTTCCATTCTTTGTAAGTGGGCAAACCTACAAAATCAGCAAGGGATCAAATACTTATTGCTCTCATTGTATGTAAAGGAGAGATTTCAGTTTTTGGTTTTTAATAAATTCACAAAACATTCTGAAAACATGTTTTCACTTTTTCATGATGGGTTATTGAGTATACACTCAGTGACCACTTTATTCGGTAGACCTGTACACCAGCTTGCAAATATTTAATCAGCCAATCATGTTGCCGCAACTACATGCATGAACGCTTCCAGATGTGGTCAAGAGGTTCAGCAGCTTTTCAGACCAAATGGAAAAATGTGGAAGAAATGTGATATTCGTGACTTCGACCATGGAATGATTGTTGTTGCTAGACAGGGCAGTTTGAGTATCACAGAAATTTCCGATCTACTGGGATTTTTATGTACAACTGTCTCTAGAGTTTGCAGAGAATGGGGCAAACAACAAAAAACATCCAGTGAGCAGCAGCTCTGTGGGAAGAAATGTGTTGTTACTGAGAGAGGACAGAGGAGATGGTCCAGACTGGTCAAGGAAGGTGACTAACGCAAATAACCATATTGGTATGTGGTATGCAGAAGAGCATCTCTGAGCATACAATGCATCAAACATCTTAAGTGGATAGGCAACTTCTGCAGAAGACAAAGTGTGCAAAAAGTGAATACTGAATACTTTCTGAGGCCACTGTATACTTACCTTTTTTTAAGGCAGTTGTAGCTCAGTTGAGAAGGTCTTATGAACAATAGTATGTTAGTGTTACACAAGCACACCACAAGATAATTAAGGGGAAAATGGCATTTGCAATTGAAGCACCAAAATGAATGGATGCTATTAATTTGAAAATGCAAATGTCCTGCCAACTTTGGCTCTTAGATCTACCCTGACCCTGCTACTTTGACTTTCCGGAACATAGCCAGTATTTTGTTCCTGATTTCTTTGGTTGCCAGTGAATACACAATGGGGTTCAGACAGGATGGGATGCTTGAAGCTAATGACAAGTTTACCATTCTGACATGTGGATCAACATGGATTAAGAAAAGTTCAGTGATGTACAGTGTTATGGTCGGCACATAGAAAATCGCCACCAGAATGAGATGTTCTGTACAGGTTGCAAGTGCTTTGTACCTGCTGTCCACACTTTTCATTCTAAACACGGCTGTCAAAATACAGGCGTATGACAAGAGGATTAAACTAAGGGGCCCAAACAAAAGCAGCATACCCAGAGAAGCAGCAGCAGCCCACTGCATTGTGTTATCATTGCAGGCTAGATTGAACACACCTGAATAATCACAGACAAAGTAGTTCATACTGAGTGAATCACAAAAAGACAGTTTTGTCAAGATCACGACCAAGAACACCATGACGCTTGCAAAAACCACCCAAAGAATCACTAAAATACTGATCATGTTTGTGGGAGTGTTGATAGAACTATGCCTCAGTGGAAAACATATTGCAATTAACCTGTCATAGGCAAGTACACTGAGGGAAAATGATTCTAATATTATAGAACAGTAATAAAAAAAGATCTGTGTTAAACATGCATTGTAGGGCATGAAGGTATCTCTCGCAACAACAGTATTGATTGTACTAGGAATAAAGGATGTACTGCCCATCAAGTCAACAACGCCTAAATTTGCTACTGCAATGTACTTTGGAGTGTGGAGCCTATGATCCATCCATATAATAGAAACAATGAAACAGTTGCACAGAACTGTCACAATATAAATGAAGCCGAGGAAAATGACAAATAAATCAGCAAACTTTAAATCCGTAAATCCGATAATGTAAAATCCAGACGGTATAATGATTGAATCGTTGGCGATCGAAGTGGTGATCATTCCCATTGTATACGTGTGGCATTCAGGATGTCCACGTAACTGCTTTACCTCTGGGCCCTGAGAGAGATACAGACGAATGGCAATCAATTCAATCATACAACCACATGACAATTAATGTTCTGCAAACTTCCAGTTTATTAGTTCGATTTCAGAGTGTATTATTTTATTGAATGTATAAAAACATATTTTCATTTTAGAAAACGTGTTTGAAACCCCTGCTACAGAGGATATTGTTTCATAGTTTCAATGCTGGGTGAACACACTGGCCAAATGATAGTAGAGACGTCGTTCTCTGGAAGTACCCCAGAGGTGCATTAACACCCCAACAAGTCCAAGTCCTAGATGTCAAGTCTCAGGTCAAGTCTCAACTACTTTTCTTAAATTATATTAAAATAATTTTGCCACTCTAAATAAAAATAAAATATGAATGAATAGAATAAAAAAAAGAAAAAACCAAACTTAACAACCGCGTGCTGTAATTTCCGCACACAATACTAAAAGCTGAGAGAACTCCGTTCAGATCCTACTAAGAAACTGGCACCCGAAAACTTTGATAAATCCCGCATTATGTATGTGAATGCATTTCCAAATTATTTACTGTCAAATTCGTTCCACTCACATTTAATAAATTAGACCCAATGAATTTCGAGGAGATCAGGGACGATTGTAACACCTTTTTCTTTAACGTGGATAAGTGTTTATGCTGGAGCTTTCAAACTTTGATATAAGCTGCCAATGTTTGTTTGATATTTTTCATTTAGACATAAGGAGTCCCACTGCTGAGGCGAGTTGTAACAAAAGCTGGGGATGGATGTAGCAGGAATCAGATTCACACTATTACATTTACACAGAAACGTTTGTGTATGCCTGAACTACATTATTTTCAATAAAACAAATGAAAGGTAAAGATATTTATTCTTAAACATTTAATATAAAATTGTATATTTCTAACTTAATCAAAAAACAAAAATCCATTTTACAAATATATACATATTTATTATGTCACTCTTTTCAAAATTATATATTTCAAAGAAAATAAATGATGCTTTTTAGTTTTTAAACGTAATTTATGTTTTATGTCCATTGATTAATTTCATTTGGACTTAACGAGTAGCCATATACCTTCAGAGCTTGACAGGCTAATGCACGTTGCAATTGCTTTCTATGTCACAATGTTTAATTAATATTTAATTCAAATTAGACTATTTGTCATCATTGGCTTTCAAATCAAATTAGACTATTTGTTAATTCGTATGATTCACAACTACAACGTGAGTGCTAAACGTTTTTGGCTAATTGAAGCAGTAGCTACATTTAGAGAATGCCCTGTGCTGCGAGAAAATGTCTGGTTATCTAAACTAAGCATTATACAGATATTATGAGCAGGATATTAATTCATTCAGGAATTTTCACACGATAATAAAGCGCTCAGAATATATGCGAAAACCATTCGGCTCCGACGCCAACCGGGCACGGCAAACCTCGTATTCCTGCTCCCATTCCAACACCGAACGATAAAGAAGAACCACTTGAAAAGAGAACCAAACCGTGCTGGTGATGTCCTGTGTGCGTATTTGGACACACAGTCCCTTCCTCTCCTGCTCTTGAATTGCTGTTACACAGCACCTTTAACAGACATACGCAGTTATTTAATCTTGCAATGTCCTGGCATGTGTGACCATCAACACAACGGACAAGTAATAGCACAATGATTATCTCGCTTGTTTCTTTGATTTTCTTTTCATTCACCTTTTGTAAACATTTTACTTCAAACAGGCGTGTATTTTGACCAACATTCTGCCTGCTATTGACCACCTTGATTGGCTCATATTTTAGGCTTTGCTCTTAGTCTCACGATGCCCCTTTTTGAACATTGAAGTTTGGTGTAGCGTAGCTGTATATGTTCCACAAACGGGGCGATTATAGGCGCAGGATAGAATTAGCGCAACAGGAAATCGCTACTCACCAATTCTCCTCAGCATCGGTCAGTGTTGAAGCCGGCTTGTCTAATGTGCTTCTCCTCTCCTGAAGCAGAATTTATATCCTCCTGTGTGAAATGCGCCTCCTTGGGAATTCTTCAGGTACATCAATTAAAATCCACAACTGCCCGCCCTTGTTTGCCGTTCATAACTTCGTATCGGGACTTGCGTCAGATTTAGAAATATGGTGGTACAAACGATTCCTTTCTTTAGGACGATTTAATTTATAAATATAATAATACTATTGGAAGAAATCAATTAAATAAAGTGTTTCAAGCTGTATTACAAAATAAATATTTCCCAAGATTATATGTTTCAATAATATCAAAATATGCAATAATAAAGCACACTTTAATAGGTTGCCTTCCTTGATGGGCTATTACCTCTTAGAGCCGCTAGAGGGAGCTCCTGTCACATGTGAGCTGTGAAGGGAGTGTCCTATTGGTCGTTGGTATATTGGGATGAGGGTTAGTCAGTGCTTTGTCAATGGAATTAATGACTCGATGACTCTGCTTACTGAATGTGGGCTATAACGCAGTTGGGGGGCTGCGTTGTGTTCTCCCTTGCGTTGTGGGCGTCCCCACTTCCTACTCATCTGGAGCTGAGTTTCCCTGCCGTTTGTTGTTTCTTCGCTCGCTTCAGATGGGACTTCTCGACCGTTTTGATTGGACATTTAATTGGTTGACTAAGTGCCGGGGAGTTATCTATTCCCTTTATTGTTTTCTCCTTCCTCCTCTTTGCCTGTAGGGATGCCCCCCAGAAAACATTAGCGTCATCTCACATATTGTGGGTAACTTTTAGAACCCTATTTGGTCGCGTTTGATCCTCGGACCCCACTCCATCACATACACACACTGCTTAACATGCTGAAAATTTATTTTAAGCTTATGTCAATAACTGTATAATTTTTTAGTTTACAGCATTTTATGTGCATAATTATCAAGGGTGCCAACAACAGGAGCATTCCTGGATAGTTTATTATACAATATATAGTATTTTGCAACTCAGAGGACCCATATTATTAATTGGTTACCGTATGTCCTTTTGAAGTCTCAAAATGACCTTTTTGAAAGCCTGCATATAAATAGCAAAAAACAGATTCAATATTACATATTAAAACCTATTCCTTTGGTAACTCCAAAGCAGGCCACCTAAACTGTGTGAAATGTCTGGAATAAACATATGTGCATAAAAAACTTTGTTTACACCAAAAGCATGGACATATACAAACAGAACTTTGAGATTTGTTTTATTTACCTGGTTACAGGCCAGCTGCAAACACTCCTCAGTGACTTCAGCTAATTCAGCTGATTCAGCTGATGTTTACATGGCCCTCCTCCATACAACACAAAACCGATCTTATATATCAGCATGTTTTCCAAATATTAACTTTCTGTATTTCATATCTACATTTACATTTAATATTTATATGCAAACTTAACATTTACATTTTCATTTAACACACACACACATAGATATATTTATATTTCTTTCTTTTTTTTGCATTAGTGTGCTAGCAGAAAAGAGCAAACATTCATTTTCCAAAAAAATATAATGTTGCAGCTAAAGTATTACATTTTGTTTAAATAAATCTACATTAGTATTCCACTTTTCTGATAAAAACTTAGCTGTCTAAGATTACCTGGATAGCCAGAAGCAAGCGAGACAGCCAAAGTCTGCAGAAGAACTGTGGCTCTGAAATATGTTTGTAACAACCTACCAGCTATGTTTTAAACTGTTAATTTCATTATTTTTGAAAGCATATTTGGCCTAAGACTTTTGCACAGTGCAAAAAAAAATTACATTTATGTATTTTGTATTTTATTAATTGCATTTTTAAATTATTTTCTCCAAGCACATTCGCAAGAACAGGCTCTCACTCAGTAATAATAAAGGTACATAAATTGGTAACTTCGGACTTCTAACGGTCAAGAGAAGAATTGCAGCAACAAACACCCTCAAACCACAGCACTGTTTATCCCACTTTTTATCGCCCCTCCTTGGCTGTGGCAATAAGAAACAATTTTCAACCGATGAGCTTTAATTATTGTACAACTATACAATGTTTTAGTACAGATTGTGGGTCAGTCAATTGTAGATTTTTAAACTGTAATTTAAGGACTATAAACACAGGCAGAGGGTGAGTTAACATGTCAGTGAGCCGTATTCGATGATAAGAAGGGATTTACAATGGTATTGTAATCTTACCTAGAATTTGTATTGTTTCATTGATAGCAGAGTCGGAGCTTATCAGGAAGCAATAATGTGAATGAAGGTAATTTCAGACAAAACAACATTTCATGCCCGAGTATTACATAAGCACGCCAAAAGACAATAAAATAGAAAATTACACAAAATAAAATTAGGAGGGAGCTGCCAATGCAACAATTAAAAGGGACAATTCAACTAAATAGCATTGCACAAAACATAGACATGCGCAATTGAGGCGAAACAACAAAACCGAAAAGGAAATGTATATTATGAATTTGAATTAATTAATTGCAAATTTACTGCAAGCTTCGGCTCTTCGTCTGGCTTGCCCACGGTGCAACTTTCACTTTCTGGAGCAAAGCCAATATTATATTCCTGATTTCTTTGGTTGCCAGGGAATACACAATAGGGTTCAGACAGGAAGGAATGCATGAGGCTAACGATAAATTCACCATTTTGACGTTTGGATCGACGAGGAATAAGAAAATTTCAATGATGTACAGCGTTATGGTCGGCACGTAAAACATCGCCACTACGATGAGATGTTCTGTGCACGTAGCAAGTGCTTTGTACCTGCTCTCAACACTTTTCATTTTAAACACAACTCTCAAAATACAGCCGTATGACATCACGATTAAACTAAGAGGCCCAAACAAAAACAGTATACTCACAAGAGAGACGGCTGACCATTGTAGTGTGCCATCATTGCACGCCAGACTGACCACAGTTGCGTACTCACAGACAAACGTGGACACAGTGAGTGAATCACAAAATGACAGTTTTGTCAAGATTACGACCACGAATACGACTGCGCTCCCGCAAAACGACCAAACAATCGCTAAAATACCAATCATGCGTGTGGGTGTGTTGATTGAATTATGCCTCAGTGGGAAACATATCGCAATTAACCTGTCATAGGCAAGTACACTGAGAGAAAATGACTCTAGTGCTATAGCTCCGAAATAGAAAAAGTTCTGTGTCAAACATGCATTATAGGACATGAAGGTATCGCTCGTGACAACGGTCTTGATCGTACTCGGAATAAAGGATGTACTGCACATCAAATCGACAATCCCTAAATTTGCCACCGCAATGTACTTTGGAGTGTGCAGCCGATGATCTGTACATATTATGGAAATTAATAAGGAGTTGAACAAAATCGTTACAATATAAATGAAGCCGAGAAAAAGTACATGCAAATGAGCAAACTTTAAATGCGTAAATCCGATAACGTAGAATCCCGCTGGTCTTATGATGGAGTTGTTTGTGATCGAAGTGGCGAGAATTCCCATTGCACGTGTGCGGTGTCCCGGACCTCTGTGTGGCTGCTTTTCCTCTGGGCCTTGAGAGAGAAGCAGATGAATGGCAATCAATGAGAACATCCAACCACATGAAAATTCAGGCGAGGTTCCGTATCCATTACCTAATGTACTATACAACATGCTGTTTGACATTTAGGAGTGACCCTAATTAAGAAATTTGTTGTGTTGGCAGTGTGTTTTGGGTCTTTGTTTTGCTGCATGATGAAGTTCCTTTCAATTAGTTTGGACATATGTCTCTGTAAATTGGCAGACAAATTGTTTTTGTAGACTTCTGAATTCACCCTACTGCTACCATCATGAGTTCAGAAGCCATGCAAGCCCAAGCCATGACACTTCCTCCACCGTGCTTCACATATGAGCTTGTATTTTGGGATCATGAGCAGATCCCTTTGTTCTACACACTCTTGGCCTTTCCATCACTTTGGTACAGGTTCATCTTCATCTCATCGATCCATAAAACCTTGTTCCATGACTTTTGTGGCTCATCTCTGTACTTCTTAGCAAATTGCAATCTTGCCTTCCAATTCTTACTCTTGATGTGTGGTTTGCATGTTGTGGTATAGTCTCTATATTGCTGCTCTCTAAGTCTTCTTCAAACAGCTGATTGAGATACCTACAGCCCTGCCCTGTGGAGATTGTATGTGATGTCACTCACTGATGTTTTGGGGTTTTTCTGCACAGCTCTCACAATGTTTATGTCATCAACTGCTGTTGTTTTCATTGGTTTCCCCTTTTCTAAGCCTCAAATGGCTTGCTTTTCTCACAAAGACAGGTCTCTGGTCTTCATGTTGGTTTTGTCTTTTCTAATACAAATGCAATCTTCATAGGAAAAACCCAAGGTTAAAACCAACAGTAGACATTCAGAACTATTTAATATATAACCAATCAATCTGTCAGGACACATATGGGCGACAAGAAATACTTATCAGTCACATGTTCCAATAATTTGTCCAAAAGCTTCTATAATGTATAAATGGTTAATTCGATATCGTTGAAAATATCCTCAAATATATATTATATATATATCACATATATCCTTTCAATCTTAAAGTCTTCACAGTACAGAACCGAAATAACAAAAAAACGTGTCACGGTCCAATGAATTATGATGCTCACTGTTGTTCCTCGAAAGCAGTTCATTATTCGATTGTTATTAGAGAGTTATTTCAGTGGGAGGCTACATCGTCAGTAGCCCATCTGGGAAGCCACCGCATTTGACGGCTCAGTTCCCGGGAAATATGCAACACTGAGAACCAAGTTATCCATTGTATAATATTTCAGAGCTTGGGATGGTCAAGCACGTAGCGCAAATTTTCTGTGTCAATCAATGGAATGTTTAAAGGCAGATTGAATTGGAAATTCAAATGGTGGCTCATTTAACTCAAACTGGAAAAATGAGTGTCAAACTGTTCATACAAATTAAACCACTCCGTTCAGAGAGTCAGAAATAAATTGTTATTTTAAGGGAAACAAACGAACCAATTATTTTACCTAAAGCATAACTAATATTTTGCAGCATTGCGCATGTGGATACCCCCTTGGCAAATATCGCAATTTACACATAATAAAGGGACAAACATACAAATTCAAAATACAGGTCAGCTCGAACACCTCGTCATGCTCGACCAGTTATTATGTCTGCTTCCATTCTAACTCAGCATCATCATTGGTTGACGTCGGACCCGTCCGTTTAAACTGCGTATTGTTAGCTACTTAGGGTATAAATAATGTATAGCCTTTATGGTTTTTTTTTTTTGTTGTTGTTTTTTTTTCATGCATAATAAATAACAGCATGTATTTAGTTAATATTGTTTCTACGTTTTCCACAAAACCTCCGATTGAAGTCAAGAGCAAGACCATGGACCGCATTATCATCACTTTTGTAAACACGGGTAGGCCTATATTTAAATCAACATTCAGCATGGTGTTGACCACTTTGAATGTGAGCATGCATTAAGCTTTGCGGTTACATTTTCCGGTATCACTCTATTTTTCGATATGGTATCTGGTATACTAGCTATGCATACATACATATGGAAGGAAAGCGCCTAGAAACCAGCACGCTCAGCCCTGACGCGCATGAATTCCAAAATAAAATAAAAATAAATGAAACAGAACGATTATAGGCGCAGGAGTAGAATTAGCTCAACAGGAAAACGCTGCTCACCAGTTGTTCTTAGCATTGGTCAACGTAGAAAACCGTTCATCTATTGTGCTTCTCCACTCATACTGCACAATTTATCTCCTGGCGTGTGTGAAATGGGAATGCCTACTTGGGAATTCTTCTGGGACACCAATTAAAATCCGCAAGTGCCGCCCATTGGCTGTTGAATTTATAATCTCTTTGGGACCTACACAGTAGGGATCATCAACTCTGGACGTCAAATCCAAATCCAGCCCTGCCTTTCTTTTCTCCCAGATAATTCGTGCTTCTGATTTGACAATGGGACTTATTTGGCACCAGAGTGCACAGGGTATCTTATCTAAATGTTCAGAGATTACATTTAGGGTCATTTTCAAAACTGCAGACACAAAACTGAGAACAGATAATCAAAATGCACATTTTCCAAAACTTTAAACATTTCTTTCAATTGCTTGGATACAATATACATAAACCAAAAATAATTTGTTCGCTGAACCAATTCACATTGACACAACTTAACGTTCAAAGTATTGGTATTTCAAAATGAAATACATGCATTACATTTGAAAATACTGTCTTTTCATTCACTTTAACTACCAATGTGTATCCACCTGCAAGAACGTAGCGACACCATGGAGCAGGTATATGATCCATGTTAGAATAGAGATCAAGCAGTAAGAGGAGGAGGTGGTCAATGGAATGGCAGACGACAAGAGAGGTCTTATTTCTCGTTTCTCATCTTAGAGCTGTTGCTATGATTACAGTTTTTTTACAATTGCAATTAAAAACGCTTCATACAACTCTCTGCACCAAAATGCAGCTTGGCAGTTCATTCCATTGAACAATTATCAATCACAGAACAATCACAAAATAATTTAGTCTTAATGAAAAAAAAAAGTAAACTATCAAAAAAGGCTTGTTTGCAATTGTAACAGTGAAACAAACCAATTGTTCAATGATTCGACTTTTTTCCTGTATCAACAATTTTTTCCTGCTTTAGTAAATTATTGTAAAAAAAACAACTAAACAGTGAAGATATGGGTATCTTTTGTGTGGGCAATCTAAACAAATGTTCCTATAGTATTTAGATTATCGCCGAAGTGATTGTAAAAAACTGTAAAGTATTGTAAAAAATAAAAAATAAAAAAATAAATAAAGTGAAGCTATATATGTATGTTTTGTGTAGGTGATCTAAATAAATGTTCCTATAGTATTTCACAACAAATTAGTTACTTGAAGCAATGAGTGCAAGATTTGTTCAAAGATATGAATGCACGATGCATGCATTGAACAGGCGAACAGGTTGTGTTACAAGTGCTTACCATTTTGAGTGTTGTGTCTAAGGTTTTTAAAAATTGAACACAAGGTTGTGAGTTTAGCGTCCAAGTGATTGTAAAAAAAATAATAAAAAAACTAATAGGAATTTAAACTTCTTCTGTGCAGCTCAGAAAAAAAAATGGAGAGTTAATATTCTTTTTTTTAAGAAATGTTTTCAATAAAATTAGGGTACTGTTCCAAATAGTTGGCTGTACTTTTAATTAATGAATCTATTAATATTAATGGTAATAATGTTGTGCCGAGAGACGGGAGTCGGAGGCGGAGTGTTGAAATTAAGAGCAAGGCGTTTATTCAACATTAGACCAGCATTTTAATACCGCAAAGTATGTCAACAGCAGCAAAACAGAAGAAAGAGCGCGAACAGTATTTGTGCAGCTCTAAAAGGAACCCGGGCGAAAACCCTTTGCCTAACCTAACAGTTCCGTTGGTGAATTATTTTACAATGTATGATCACCACACAAACTTGTAATAAATTGTAATTAAGTGTAATACAGTTGTATTAATAAGTCGCATCCGCATATCGGGGTGGAGGTGGGTCACTATGCTTGGAACATTATAATATTTTGTCAATATGTCTTTATTATTATTCTTTTTTACATGCCATTAAGGAATGAGACCCCGTGATATATCGGGGATATTGGCACACCTAGCGGGGCGGTTCGGCGCGACGCTAAGCGGAATGCCGTTACACCAACGAGATGTGCCAATTCAATAACGCTTTTATACAACGGTTACCACATTTATCTTTCGGCATTTCATAAAATAAAGACAAGACAAACTTGAAATTAATGTATTTTTAATTATTATGTTTTATGGTAAATGTATTCTTCCACTGAACAGTAGTTTATTGGTTGCTAAGCAACAGTATTGCGAACGTTAGCTAGCAATAATGTAGCTATCCTTACTCCACTGTATAAGCAACGGTACTAACGTTAGCTTCGTTACTAGCAATAATATATCCCCAATGCACTAACGTTAGCAAAGCAACGCTATTGCAATAATATATCCCCAATACGTTAACGTTAGCGAGCTAGCTTGCTGGTTTACGTTACACCAGACGGCACTGACGCACAAGTAATTTATCTTTGTTGTACACGTTTATCTGGACATTGCCAGATAACCTGCAGTTATTGAAATAACTCATAGCGTCGTTATGCGTCATCATTTGCGTCGTAATATTCAAATATTTGTGAACATTCCATTTAGCCGTGAGTATATCGTGGATATTGGCAACTGACCAATAGAGACAATGGACCGGACCTATCCGTGTTAATTTAAACTGCATCCACCAAATGAGCTACCCAGCAGCTCCCAAAAAATTTAGCAAAACGTTTCATACATTTAGGTTTATGTTATATACATTTTGTTGAATGTTTATCCAAATGTTTAATACATTTATCTCAATGTATCATACGTTCAGCAAAATACATTTAGGTGTAGTTTTTGCGGTCCAGTTCCACTGGCCCATTTTACCTGATCGCAGAATGCTTGTCTTGAAGGGGAACATCTGATACTTAAATAGCTCTAGATAGCACTAAATAATTCGTTTTTTATTACATAATTATTTATTAAGAAACATACATAAAAGTTGAACATTGTGTCCATAGCTACACTGCTCAAGACAATTAAGGGAACACTTAACGGACTCAGATCTTGATGAATGATTTATTCAAGTTGAAAATCTTTACTGATGTATATTCATTTGTTGAGAATAAAATGATGTAATGGTCAAAGGAAACCAAAATCATCAACCCATTGAGGGCTGTATTCAAAATCACACTGAAAATCAAACAAAAAAATTGAAATCACAGGCTGATCTTTTATTTTATCACGGCAACTCATAATGTGACTCAGTAGTGTGTTTGGCCCCCGCATGCCTGGACGCACTCCCGACAACGTCTGGGCATGCTCCTGAGTCGGTGGATGGTGTCCTGGGGGATGTCCTCCCAGACCTGGATCAGGGCATCAGTGAGCTCCTGTATAGTCTGTGGCGGTACCTGGCAGCATTGGATGCACCGATACATAACGTCCCATAGGTGCTCAATTGGATTTAGGTCAGGGGAACGTGAGGGTCAGTCAATGGCATCAATGCCCTCCTCATCCAGGAACTGCCTAGACACTCTGGCCACATGAGGCCGGGCATTGTCCTGCACCAGGAGGAACCCAGGGCCCACTGCACCAGCGTAAGGTCTGCAATTGGTCCGAGGATTTCATGTCGTTATCTAACAGCAGTCAGGGTACTGTTGGCTATGACATGGAGGTCTTTGCGACCCTCCAAGGATATGCCTCCCCAGACCATCACTGACCCACCACCAAACTGGTCATGCTGGATGATGTTACAGGCAGCATAACATTCTCCACAGCATGTGAAGAGAACAGGGTGCCAATGGCAGAGCTGCCAATTCTGGTGGTCTCTCGCAAATGCCAATCGAGTTGCATGGTGCTGGGCTGTGAGCACAGGTCCCACTCGAGGACGTTGGGCCCTCATGCCTCCCTCATGGAGTCTGTTTCTGACAGTTTGGTCAGAAACATGCGCACCAGTAGCCTGCTGGAGGTCATTTTGCAGGGCTCTGGCAGTGCACCTCCAGTTCCTTCTCATACAAAAGAGCAGATACCAGTCCTGCTGCTGGGTTGATGCCCTTCTACGGCCCCGTTCAGCTCTCCTTGTGTAACGGCCGGTCTCCGGGTATCTCCTCCATGCTCATGAGACTGTGCAAACCTTTTTGCGACCGCACGTATGGATGTGCCATCCTGGAGGAGCTGGACTACCTGTGCAACCTGATTGGGCTGCAGGTACCGCCTCATGCTTCCAGTAGTGACAAGGACACTAGCAGAACACAAAACTAGAGAAGAACCAGACAGGAAGGATAAAGAGAGAGCAATCGTCTGTGGCCACCACATGCAAAACCATTACCTTTTTGGGGGTTGTCTTTTGCATCTCCATTGCACCTGTTGTCACTTTAATTTGAACCAAAGCAGGTTGATTCACAATCACTTGTGCTTCCTAAATGGATAGATTGATATCCCTCAAGTTTAACTGACTTGGTGTTGCACTGTGATGATTAAGTGTTCCCTTCATTTTTTTGAGCAATGTATTTTTATGGTGTGAAAGATAATTACATTTACCTGACTTCAACCTAGAACCTTTGGAACAGTATTTGGAACAGAAACATTACGATCCAGATTCTATTCAGAACGAACGGATCGAAAATTTTTTTTAACCCTGAATATAACCCCTCGACTCCCCTCCCAAGAGGATTATCTATCTATTTTCATTCCTTCATTCATTTTCAGAATAGGTTTTTAAATAATCAATAGGACATCCTATCATGTAATATGTATCTGGTGGAGGTAAAAATTCTTCAAAAAAAAAAAAAAACACTTCTGAGAGGTAGGTTTTTTTTTTTTTTTTTTACAATAATGACCTTTATTTAACCAAGTAGGTTAGTTAAGGGTCTCACTGGCAATAGTATACCACAGTAATACTCAAGCACGCCAGAAGACAATGAATAAGAAAATTACCGAGAATAAATGTAAGGGACAGCTGCGAATGCAACGCTTAAACTTTAAAAAGGAATTTATGTGTCATGTGTCAGGGGTATGAGTGGGGAAATGGTTATTGGGGGTCTTCCAATAAAATACAATTCAACTACAAAGCAAATTTACTCCAATCTTCAGCTCTAGGCCTGCCCCGCCCACGCTGCAACTTTGACTTTCTGGAGCATAGCCAGTATTCTGCTCCTGATTTCTTTGGTTGCCAGTGAATACACAATGGGGTTCAGACAAGAAGGTATGCATGAGGCTAACGATAAATTCACCATTTTGACGTTTGGATCGACGAGGAATAAGAAAAGTTCAATGATGTACAGCGTTATGGTCGGCACGTAGAAAATCGCCACTACGACCAGATGTTCTGTGCATGTAGCAAGTGCTTTGTACCTACTCTCCACACTTTTCATTTTAAATACGACTTTCAAAATACAGCCGTATGACGCGACGATTAAACTAAGTGGCACAAACAAAAACAGTATACTTACAGAAGAGCCCACGGCCCATTGCAGTGTATCATCATTGCACGCAAGACTGTGCACCGTTGCGTACTCGCACATAAATGTGGACACAGTGAGTGAATCACAAAAAGAAAGTTTTGTTAAGATCACGACCAAGAACACTATTACGCTCACACAAAACGACCAAACAACCGCTAAAATACTAATCATGCGTGTGGGAGTGTTGATTGTATTATGTCTCAGTGGGAAACATATGGCAATTAACCTGTCATAGGCAAGTATACTAAGGGAAAATGACTCTAGTGATAGAGCCCCGAAATAGAAAAAGTTCTGTGTCAAACATGCATTGTAGGACATGAAGGTATCTCTCGTGACAACGGTCTTGATCGTACTAGGAATAAAGGATGTACTGCACATCAAATCGACAATCCCTAAATTTGCCACCGCAATGTACTTTGGAGTGTGCAGCCGATGATCTATACATATTATGGAAATTAATAAGGAGTTGAACAAAATCGTTACAATATAAATGAAGCCGAGGAAAAGTACATGCAAATGAGCAAACTTTAAATGCGTAAATCCGATAACATAGAATCCCGCTGGTCTAATGATGGAGTCGTTTGTGATCGAAGTGGCGAGAATTCCCATTGCACGTGTGCGGCGTCTCCGCGTGCCTGCTTTTCCTCTGGGCCCTGAAAGAGAAAACAGATGAATGGAAATAAATGAAAACATACCATCACGTGTTAAGTAATGCTATGCTCCGTGCCCTTTGCCCAATTTGCTTTACATTTCGACATTTAGCAATCCTTTGACATAGCAGTACATTTCCTCTGAAGAAGTTCAAGTTTAATTCTCAATCAGCATCAGCAGCCCGGCTGGAAACGAGTAATAAGCTGCCTTTGAGTAATAATCGCAGTATTATGCTAGAGACAACGAACTGACCCATTGTGCGGACTTGCTGATTAGTTGGGACTATAATGTAGGCTACTGCAGAGCTTGGGAGGTTAATACACATTCAAGCTTTTGTGGAAGTTACACATTCAAGTGACAGTTGACATGATCCGTTTGCAAAATGAGCGTCAAACTGTTTAGATAAATTAAAGCCATATATTCAGAATATTTATTATATTCTATATTTTAATATTTTATAATATAATTAATAATAATACGAACCAAGGAGCATCATTTTATTCCAAGCATAACTGACATTTTGGAGCATTGCGCATGCTGATTTCCAGTTAATATTGGAATTTACACAAAGTGCACAAAATACATGCTAATACCGGGTCCAACACCACGCCATGACCAACCAATTATTATTCCTGGGTCCATTCTAACTCAACATCATTGGTATTTCTACAGTATTTAAACAAACACATGTAGGCTGGTTTTTACAAAGAAAGAACCACTTAAACATAAAGCAAACTGTGAAGTTGAAGTTCGGGCAAACAAAATAAAAAATTGATTTTTAATTATTTTCAAATGATATCACCGTCTGCAGACACACATAATTATTTTAATATATCCGCTCCAGCGACACTGCAGATAACACGTGACCGTTACGAAATATGCATAAACTGTCGTCAGTTTGAATGTTTATTTCTATTTTATGTCTCCGTTGATAATGCGTGTGCATTTTCGTGAAAGCATTCACTTTTAGTGAACAGCCAGCAAGTACAAAGCAGGACCACGGCCCACACAGGTACAATCAAATTTGAAAACATTTGACATCAGCCCTGGCGTTAATACATTGCGAATAAATGAGCGATAAAGGAAAGCAGGAACAACCGTACTCACCGGTTCTCCTCAGCATATGGCAGTGTTAAGATGCATTCGTCTAATGTGCTTCTCCGCTCATACCCCATAATTTATCTCCTGATGCACCTCCTTGGGAATTCTTCTGGGACATTAATTAAAATCTGCAGCTTCCGCCCATTGGCTGTCCAGTGTATAATCCATTTGGCATCCGTAGAGCAGAGATCCTTAACTCTGGCCTTCAAATCCATTTCCAACCCCGTGTTTCTTAATTAGTCATTTGTGCTACCGATTGGCCAGACTGTGTTCACACCTGATTCCCAGGTAAAGGGAGGGTGGAAAAACAGCTGGTCTCAGCTCTAAAGGACAGTGGGTTGTTGATTCCAGCTATATCGGCATTGATGAGGTCACTGTTTACATTGTATTCACATCTTTTTCGCTATACTGCCATACTTCCAGCAACCACTGGAATTTACGAGACCACTACTTTTAGAGTACATTGTTTGTACAGAACAACTAACGGCCGTAATCCTGTACTCACCGTGCGCACATTTAATTTGAAAATAAAACTGTGACAACAGCAGATCCTGTTTTTGGATTCTTTTTTATTGAATAATATGCGTGAGATGCATTTTTGGCTACATCCACTCTCTAACGTTACCCTAAGCCAACGAACACTTAAACCGTTTGACGCAAATACATTTGAAGGCCGATGATTGGTGTTAACGTCATAGGTCATACAGAAGGATCAACATTTCTGGCGCTTAATCGTGACGTTGGCAATGTTGGATTTAGCTTACTGGTGTCTTGTGTGTTAGCAAGCAAATAAGTAGCCTAGAAATAAGCAAACGAAAACGACTGAACATTTTTCAGGCTTTTGAAAATAGAAAGCGAACTCGCTCCACAGCATCCTCGCTCACTCGAGCTATGGAGTCGTTTGAATTCATCGTCTGTTTAATTATTACTCAGGAGCTGCTTCACCATCTAACGCCAGTGAGCAAAGGCTTACAGAACCCATCCATCCATCCATCCATCCATCCATTATCTGAACCCGCTTATCCTGAACAGGGTCGCAGGGGGGCTGGAGCCTATCCCAGCATACATTGGGCGAAAGGCAGGAATACACCCTGGACAGGTCGCCAGTCCATCGCAGGGCACACACACCATTCACTCACACACTCATACCTACGGGCAATTTAGACTCTCCAATCAGCCTAACCTGCATGTCTTTGGACTGTGGGAGGAAACCGGAGTACCCGGAGGAAACCCACGCAGACACGGGGAGAACATGCAAACTCCGCACAGAGAGGCCCCGGCCGACGGGGGATTCGAACCCAGGACCTCCTTGCTGTGAGGCGGCAGTGCTACCCACTGCACCATCCGTGCCGCCGGCTTACAGAACCCATCCATCCATCCATCCATTATCTGAACCCGCTTATCCTGATCAGGGTTGCAGGGGGGCTGGAGCCTATCCCAGCATACATTGGGCGAAAGGCAGGAATACACCCTGGACAGGTCGCCAGTCCATCGCAGGGCACACGCACCATTCACTCACACACTCATGCCTATGGGCAATTTAGACTCTCCAATCAGCCTAACCTGCATGTCTTTGGACTGTGGGAGGAAACCGGAGTACCCGGAGGAAACCCACGCAGACACGGGGAGAACATGCAAACTCCACACAGAGAGGCCCCGGCCGACGGGGATTCGAACCCAGGACCTCCTTGCTGTGAGGCGGCAGTGCTACCCACTGCACCATCCGTGCCGCCGGCTTACAGAACCCGAACTCTGAATTACCGAGATGGCTAGAGATCTTGTGACAGTGCTTGAGAGCAAACGAGATAATTCTACCTGCAGTGAAATGTGGGAAAAAGCATGCTTTCTGGCTGTGAGTGTTGAAGTCTCTCCGTCATTGCCTCGCATCGCCAAAACACAAACCCAAAGGTCTAACACACCTGCTGCAACACCACAAGAGTACTGGAAAAGAAACATTTTCTTGCCATTCATCAACCACCTGACCACAGATGTGAGGGACAGAGTATGCCTTGCATTGCCCAGTACTTTCTACCCGACAAATTGCCACTGTTGACGGACAGTTTATGGCAGGAGATAAAGGAGGAGTATGGTGCTTTGATGCCCAATGTTTACACTGCAGATGTGGAGCTTGAACTATGGAGGCGGCACAATATGCATACACCTGCCATTAGTGACATCTGCCAGGTTTTGAGATTAACTGCATACTTTTACCCAAAGATAAACACTTTCATGAAGATTCTCCTAACAATGCCTGTATCCACTGCCAGTGCTGAGCGCTCCTTCAGCTGTTTACGATGCTTGACGACGTATCTCAGGAATACGATGACCGACAAACGACTGAGTGGACTTGCACTGATGAACATCTATCATGATATTGGAATTGATGCGGAGGGCGTTCTGCAAGAGTTTGAAGCAACGGGGAGACGCAGAATGAACTTCAAATAGGTAGGAAGACTATTTCATTTTATTTTCTCATCTGGCTTTTCGGATTGTTTATTGTAGCAGCTTGGTGTGGTCTTGCTGTTGTTGCATATTGTTACTATATTTAGGTCTAACTGTTCTTATGATGATGCTGCTAGTTGAGGGAATCCGTTGCTTTTGCGCTTAATGCCGACTTATATTGCATGTTTCTCTGGGCTATATTGTAGCCTATTATTTAGCTGGCTGTTGTTTTTCAGGCCTGTTGGCTGGTCTTTGAAATTCTTGCGGTACGCTAATCAGAGTAAAAAAAAAAACATGAATCAATCTCTCTGTCTTGCGCGCTCACTCACTAGCTGACTAGACTGCGTATGTGCACGTGTGGGAACCTAGACGTAAAGGTCGCCTACAAGCGGGATCTTGTGCTTACTATGAAATAGAATCATGCCGGCGCCACTGATTTTACAGATTGTTCCTGTTAATATACACCTGCAAACTGATTTATCTGCATATTCACAGTACAAATGTACATTTCACAGTAATTTACAGTCAGAAGAGATGCCAGGAAAGTACTGTAATTTAACAGCAATTTAGTGTGTTCATTTTTTTTTCCATTATTTTCACCTTTGGGACACTGCAATGTTATGTAAATGAAGGTAGTCATATGTTGCATTTTGTTGCATATCCTTTGCATGCAATGACTGCTTGAAGTCTGTGATTCA
This sequence comes from Conger conger, assembly GCF_963514075.1. Taxonomy (NCBI): domain Eukaryota; kingdom Metazoa; phylum Chordata; class Actinopteri; order Anguilliformes; family Congridae; genus Conger; species Conger conger. The sequence continues at coordinate 60,093,161 of NC_083766.1, forward strand.
TGGACAGTCCCCTTAAAATGTCCCCTTTAGGCATTGGCTTGAACTCAGGTAGATAGGATGTGTCTGTACACTTCAGAATTAATTTGGCTACTACCGCAGCAGTTGTATTATGAATGAAGATGAAAAGTGAGCCAGTACCTTCGGCAGCAATACATCCATCCATCCATCCATTATCTTAACCCGCTTATCCTGAACAGGGTCGCAGGGGGGCTGGAGCCTATCCCAGCATACATTGGGCGAAAGGCAGGAATACACCCTGGACAGGTCGCCAGTCCATCGCAGGGCACACACACCATTCACTCACACGCTCATACCTATGGGCAATTTAGACTGTCCAATCAGCCTAACCTGTATGTCTTTGGACTGTGGGAGGAAACCGGAGTACCCGGAGGAAACCCACGCAGACACGGGGAGAACATGCAAACTCCGCACAGAGAGGCCCCGGCCGACAGGGATTCGAACCCAGGACCTCCTGGCAGCAATACATGCCCAGGCCATAACACCCCCATCACCGTGTTTCACAGATGAGGTGGTGTGGTTTGGAGTTTGAGCAGTTCCTTCTTCCCTCCATAATTTGCTCTTGCCATCACTCTCAGATCAGTTAAGCATCGTCTTTGAGACGGGTGCGTGGGGGTTGGACCCAAAATGCACGACTCAGAAACAATAGTTAAATAAAGTCCCGTTAGGGCTTTATTCGGGACGAGTCCCAGGAGCGTAGTAAACACAAGCAAAGTCCATACACGAAGATCCAGGTAAACAGGCGGTAAACAGGCTTGGATCGTAACGTGTAATCAAAACAGTAAATGCTCAAGAGTTGCGTGGAAAACAGAGGCAGACAATTTCGCGAAGAACAGTTGCGCGACTCGGCTATAAATGCGGGTGTAGACAGGTGTAGACAATTAGTTAGAGCGTAGCAAGGAAATGGAAAACAGGTGCGATGGATGACAAGTTTAACAAGGAGATTAGTAATCGTTAGTAATAAACCTATCCTGCCCTAGCATTAGTAAATTAGTAAATGACATGCACGAGAAACGTAAGGTAACATGAACACATGATTAGTCTTGTTAGTTTCTACCCAATCCTGATCTAGCGTTAGTCGTTTTAGTAAATAGACAAATGGAAATAATTAGGGAGTGAATGACAGAAGGAGCGAGAGAGAAAAGGCGGAACGCAAGGTTTGCGGAAAGACATGTAAAAGTGTATGCATAAACAACGACCAGTTAACGTAACAATAAACATAAATCAAAACATAATACAAAACGAAACTAAGACGATAACCATTCAACATAACAAGGCAATATAATCGTAACGAAACATAACTAAACATGACAAGAAAATAAATCGTAACGAAACATAACTAAACAACATGACGAACCTAGACAGCATAATACATGATAAGAAACTACGTGACTAAGACAACATAAATAAACATAAAACATGGCGAGACAGACCTGAAACGTGACAGGACCCCCCCCCCTTAACGACCGACTCCTGGCGGTCCTTGGAATTTATCAGGGTGGTCACGATGGAAGTCTCTGATGAGCGATTTGTCCAGAATGAGACTGGGAGCGACCCAGGAACGCTCCTCAGGGCCATAGCCCTCCCAGTCAACCAAGTATTGCACACCACGGCCCCTCTTACGAATGTTCAAAAGCTTTTTCACAGTGAATGCAGGGTGGTTATCAATGATGCGGGGGGGAGGGGGTGGGGGATCGGGGGGACAAATGGGGTGAGAGGATACAGGCTTAATACATGAGACATGGAATGTGGGGTGAATCTTAAGGGAAGCAGGGAGTGACAGTTTAACAGAGGAAGGGTTGATGATTCTGTGGATCTTAAAGGGACCAATAAAGCGGGGTTGCAGCTTGTGGGAAGTGGCTTGGAGGGGAATGTCCTTAGTGGACAGCCAGACGGAGTCACCTGGTTTGTAGGCCGGAGCTGGAGTGCGGTGGCGATCAGCAAAACGCCGATTACGATCTGCCGTGCTTAGCAGCGCGGCCTTGGCATCCCTCCAAACCTTGGAGCACCGTTTCATGTGGATGGCGAGGGAGGGAACAGCGATCTCGGCTTCCTGGTCAGGAAACAGTGGAGGTTGGTAGCCCAAGGAAACCTCAAACGGAGATTTCCCGGTGGCGGCGCAGGGTAAGGTGTTGTGTGCGTATTCCACCCAGGTTAGCATCTTGCTCCAGCCGGCTGGATTCTTTGCCGATACGCAGTGTAGAGCGGCCCCCAGGTCCTGATTGGCCCTCTCCGTTTGGCCATTGGACTGAGGGTGGTAGCCCGAAGAGAGGCTAGCTGTGGCCCCGAGGGCCACGCAGAACGCCTTCCAAACTTGGGAGATGAATTGGGGGCCGCGGTCAGAAACGATGTCCGAGGGAAGTCCGTGAATGGGCGGTGGGCAATCCAGCCAGGGGGATGAAGTGTGCCGCTTTGCTGAATCGGTCCACCACAGTGAGGATGGTGGTGTTACCTTCGGAAGGGGGAAGTCCGGTAACGAAGTCCACGCCGATGTGGCTCCAGGGTCGGCTGGGCACAGGCAGAGGTTGGAGTAGACCAGCAGGGGCTTGGTGGGAGGCCTTGCTTCTGGCACAGGTGGTACATGCCTTGATGAAGCGCCTGGTGTCAGGGATCATGGAGCTCCACCAGAATCTCCTCTTCAGCACCGCCAAGGTGCGGGTAAAGCCAGGGTGGCAGGAAAGGAGGGATGAATAGGCCCATTGCAGCACCTGTGTCCGAGCGGCTGCGGGGACGTATAGGCGTAATCCGGGGTTGGGCCTAGGATCGGGTTCATCCCGTAGAGCCCTCTGGATCACCGACTCGATCTTCCAGGTGACGGACCCAACGGTGCAGGAGGCCGGAAGGATGTTCTCTGGAACCTCACGCTCAGGACAGGTGTTAAACTGGCGAGAAAGGGCGTCAGGCTTAACGTTCTTAGAACCCGGGCGGTAGGTGAGTGAGAAGTTGAACCTCCCGAAGAACAGTGCCCATCTGGCCTGTCGGGAGTTCAGCCTCTTGGCTGTCTGGAGGTATGCCAGGTTCTTGTGGTCGGTCCAAACGATGAACGGCTTCTCGGACCCCTCCAGCCAATGTCTCCACTCCTCCAACGCCAGTTTGACTGCTAGCAGCTCTCGGTTCCCAACGTCATAGTTCCTCTCCGCCGGGGACAGCTTCTTGGAGAAGAAGGCGCAGGGGTGTAGTCGGTTGTCAGCGGCCGCCACCTGAGAGAGCACTGCTCCCACCCCTGTGTCGGAAGCATCCGTCTCGACCACAAACTGGCGGGTGGGGTCGGGGTGTACCAGGATGGGAGCGGAAGAGAACAGTCTCTTGACCTTGGTGAAGGCCGTCTCAGCTTCGGAGCTCCACCGGAATGGCACCGCAGGGGACGTGAGTTTGGTTAGAGAAGAGACCACTTGACTATAGGATCTAATGAACCTTCGGTAGAAGTTGGCGAATCCCAAGAAGCGTTGGAGCTGCTTACGTGAGGTGGGTGTGGGCCAGTTGGTAACTGCCAGAATCTTCTTGGGATCCGCCCTGATCCGTCCCCTCTCAAGGATAAACCCCAGGAACTCAACTGTGTCAGAGTGGAAGACGCACTTCTCCGCCTTGACGAATAGTCTGTTCTCCAGGAGTCTCTGTACGACTTGCCTGACGTGGTATTCATGATACTTGGCATTGGTGGAGTAGATTAAGATGTCATCCAGGTAGACGAACACATGGCGACCCAACAAGTCCCGAAGAACATCAGCAGGAGCATTGGTGAGGCCGAATGGCATGACCAGGTATTCGAAGTGTCCGAGAGAGGTGTTGAAGGCGGTCTTCCATTCATCGCCCTCGCGGATACGGACCAGGTGGTAAGCGTTGCGGAGATCCAACTTGGTGAAGATGGTGGCCTCGTGAAGTGGGTGGAACGCGGAGTCCATTAGGGGCAGAGGATACTTGTTCCTCACCGTGATGTTGTTCAGCTCCCTGTAGTCGATGCACGGGCGTAGGGAGCCATCTTTCTTCTGAACGAAGAAGAATCCCGCACCGACGGGAGAGGAAGAAGGGCGAATTAGTCCGTTAGCCAGGCAGTCACGGATGTATTTCTCCATCGCCTCCCTCTCTGGTCTGGAGACGTTGTATAGGCGACTTGAGGGAAGTGACGAACCAGGGAGGAGCTCGATGGCGCAGTCGTAGGGTCGATGAGGCGGCAAAGACTGAGCTTGTGTCTTGGAGAACACTGTGCCCAGGTCATGGAAAGGAGAGGGGACCCTCTCCAGGGAGGGTTTGGGAGTCTGTGGTAGAGCTGGCACTCCCTCTGCTGGTGGTGGGGCGGAACACAAGCAGGACAGATGGCACTTCGGATCCCATGCTTGCACTTGGTTAGAACTCCAGTTGATCGTGGGGTTGTGTTTCTGGAGCCAGGGTAATCCCAAGATGAGTTGGTCATTAGGGGACTGGATGACGCGGAACTGGATCATCTCCCGATGGTTCCCAGAAATGATCAGTTGTAAGGGAATGGTGATGTGCGTCATGCGGCAGAACGTCCTTCCATCCAGCGACCGCGCGTTCTCAGGGTGGGGTAGAGGGAGGGTGGGGATGTTCAGTTCAGACACCAAAACTTCGTCAATGAGATTGGCGTCCGCTCCAGAATCCACCAACGCGTTAATCCGGGTCGTTCTGTCGGGCAGAATTAAGAGAGTCGTGAGCGTGGGACGATGGTTGTCTCTGTCAGACCCCTCATGTCTGTCGACAGCTCTCACCTCCACTGGTCTCCTGGTCTTGAAGGAGCACCGAGCCTGGGTGTGACCCGGCCTCCCACAGTAGAAGCACGAACCAGTGGTTCTGCGGCGTGCTCGTTCCTCGGTAGAGATCCTTGTACCGGCTCGGGACAGGTCCATGGGTTCGGATCCCTCAGACTGCTGCTCCTCCAGTCGAGGACTTGGCCCCTGCCTGGGGTAATGGTTGCCAGGAAGGATCGGTCTCTTCGACCGACGTTGTCTGGCACGGTTGTCCAGGCGGATCGTGGTGCGCACGAGCTGGTCGAACTGGGTGATGGGGTCCAGTCGCGCCAACTCGTCCTGGAGCGTCTCACTCAGGCTGGCCAGGAAGAGATTTGCCAACGCCGCATCGTTCCAGCTAGTAGCCGCCGCGAGGGTGCGGAAGTCGATGGAATGGTCTGCCGCGGTCTTCCGTCCTTGGCGCAGAGCAATCAGTCTCTGGGATGGCTCCTGGTCGCTGGATGCGTGTTGGAAGACCTTCCGAATCTCATCGGCGAAGACTGGGTAAAGAGGAGGGAATGAATCCCCGGACCACACCGCCGTAGCCCAGTCCAACGCCCTCCCCTTGAGTAGCCCCATCACATAGCCAATCCGACGATGGTCGCTGTTGTTGGTCTGGGGCTGTTGCCTGAACACGAAGTCGCATTGTAGAAGGAAAGCCTTGCACCTCTCAGGTTCTCCACCAAACCTCTCCGGAGGGGGTTGTTGGGGCTCTCGGAATTGGCAGGTTCCCGTGGGGTTGAGCGCTGGGGATGTGGGTGGGTGGGAAGGCTCCTCCCGTGGTTGTGGTAGGACCACGACGGCGAGCCTCCTCATCTCCGCACACAGTTCACGAATCTCCAGGTGAAGTTCGGAGATTCCTTGTGAATGCTGCCGGGCGATGGCTCCTTGTTCCTGGAGGGCGTGGAACATAGCAGTAGAGTCAGCAGGGTCCATTTTGGCGAAATTGTTCTGAGACGGGTGCGTGGGGGTTGGACCCAAAATGCACGACTCAGAAACAATAGTTAAATAAAGTCCCGTTAGGGCTTTATTCGGGACGAGTCCCAGGAGCGTAGTAAACACAAGCAAAGTCCATACACGAAGATCCAGCCAAACAAATATAAAACAAACAAAAAGCACGGTGCCGAGGGAAGAGGCAATCTCGTAGTCGGTAGACGTGCAGGGAGGTCCGGTAGCAGGAGAGCTGTCAGCGGGGCAGATGAACAGGCGGACGGCAGGCAGAGGCGTAGTCGTGGGCGAAGCGGGAGTCGAAACCATGAAACAATCAGCGGGGAAAAAGTACAAAAACGGTAGGCGAGGACGTAGTCAAAAAACAAACGATGGTCACAAAACAGAAATCAATAAACTATGGTCGGTAAACAGGCTTGGATCGTAACGTGTAATCAAAACAGTAAATGCTCAAGAGTTGCGTGGAAAACAGAGGCAGACAATTTCCCGAAGAACAGTTGCGCGACTGGGCTATAAATGCGGGTGTAGACAGGTGTAGACAATTAGTTAGAGCGTAGCAAGGAAATGGAAAACAGGTGCGATGGATGACAAGTTTAACAAGGAGATTAGTAATCGTTAGTAATAAACCTATCCTGCCCTAGCATTAGTAAATTAGTAAATGACATGCACGAGAAACGTAAGGTAACATGAACACATGATTAGTCTTGTTAGTTTCTACCCAATCCTGATCTAGCGTTAGTCGTTTTAGTAAATAGACAAATGGAAATAATTAGGGAGTGAATGACAGAAGGAGCGAGAGAGAAAAGGCGGAACGCAAGGTTTGCGGAAAGACATGTAAAAGTGTATGCATAAACAACGACCAGTTAACGTAACAATAAACATAAATCAAAACATAATACAAAACGAAACTAAGACGATAACCATTCAACATAACAAGGCAATATAATCGTAACGAAACATAACTAAACATGACAAGAAAATAAATCGTAACGAAACATAACTAAACAACATGACGAACCTAGACAACATAATACATGATAAGGAACTACGTGACTAAGACAACATAAATAAACATAAAACATGGCGAGACAGACCTGAAACGTGACAGTCTTATCTGTACGCAAGACCTTTTTCCAGAACTGTGGTTGCTCTCTGAAGTATTTCTTGGCGAACTGTAATCTGGCCAACCTGTTTTTTTGTGGCCAACCAGTGGTTTGCATCTGGCAGTGGTGTAGCCTCTGTAAATCTGTTCATGAAGTCTTCTGTGGAGAGTGGTCATTGACAAATGCACACCTGACTCCTGAGTGTTTCTCATCTGCCAGACAGGTGTTTGGGGATTTGTCTGTATTATGGAGATAATTCTTCTGTCATCAGCTGTGGAGGTCTTCCTTGGCCTGCCAGTGCCTTTGTGATTAGTATGCTGACCAGTGCTCTCTTTCTTCTTAATTATGTTCCAAACAGTTGATTTTGGTAAGCCTAAGGTTTGGCCGATGTCTCTAACCATTTTATTATTGTTCTTCACTCTCAGTATGGGTTCTCTGACTTTCATTGCACAACTTTGGTCCTCATGTTGATAAACAGCAAAAATAGTTTCCAAAGGTGTTCTAAATACGTGAAGAAAGACTAGGTGCTGAGAGCTCTCTTATCCCTGCATTAAGGAGGCAATGAAACACACCTGAGCAATTACAAGCATCTGTGAAACCATGTGTCCCAAAGTTATGGTGCCCTGAAATGCAGGACTGTGTATAAACACTACTGTAATTTCTACATAGTGAAACCAAAATGTATAAAAAATACCCATTAATAAAATCTGAGAATATGTACTTTAACCACATGTTAATTATGCAATCCCAAATCTAAAATAGTGGAAAAATAGAGGCTAATTAAGACATAATGGTTCTTTGTCCCAAACAATATGGAAGGCACTGTATTCATATACACTCAGTGACCACTTTATTTGGTCTGTTGCAGGAGCCTAGCCACTTAGAGGTTTGACGTATTGTGTTTCCAGAGATGCTCTTCTGCATACCACTCTTAAACTAATATGACTGTCACCTTCCTGTCAGCATTGCCCAGGCTGGCCCTTCTCCTCTAGACAAATGTTGTGCATGAAAATCCCAGGAGATCAGCAGTTTTTGAGATACTGAAACCAATCTGTCTGGCACCGACAATCATTCCACGGTCAAAATCACTTAGATCACATTTATTCCTCATTCTGGTATTTGGTCTGAAAAACAACTGAACCTCTTGACCACATCTGCATGCTTTTAATGCATTTAGTTGCTGCAACATGATTGGCTGATTAAATATCTGCATTAACAAGCTGGTGTACAGGTCACCTACTAAATTGGTCACTGAGTGTATGTGTCCCACTGTGTATCACAATGCTTTTGAATTCTTTTGCAATGTCATCTGGAAGTTTCATCTAAAACCATCACAATGGGCAAAAGATTTTTTAAACGATTCCATTATTTCAATCCACTTCCTCAGTCTAGTAATTTTTTGCTGTGTGCTGTACATTTGGAACAAAATTTACTTTTTCACAAACATTATGTTGCAGGAGGAAAAAAAGAAGACTAGAAACAATATGATTCAGATTACATTCAGTATGAAAAAAAAAGAATATAATCCTCACTAAAAAAGTAATAAATAATTACCTTCATTTAACCAGGTAGTTTAGTTGAGAAAAGGGTCACACTAGGAATAGGATAGCATGCCACAAGACAACGTATAAGAAATAGACCCAACATAAATGTAAAAGTGCCAATGCAATGATTAAACTAATTAATGTGAGTGGAGTGGGGTAATGGTTGTAGGGGGGGGGGGGTCCAATAAAATACAATTCAACTACATAACATTGGACATCATCCAAGACCTAAACTTTAATTGATATTATACGTTTTAAAAAGCAAAAGTTACTCCACCCATCGGCACTAGGCCTACGCTGCCTTCGCTGCAACTTTGACATTCTGGACCATAGCCAGTATTCTGCTCCTGATTTCTTTGGTTGCCAGTGAATACACAATGGGGTTCAGACAAGAAGGTATGCATGAGGCTAACGATAAATTCACCATTTTGACGTTTCGATCGACGAGGAATAAGAAAAGTTCAATGATGTACAGCGTTATCGTCGGCACGTAGAACATCGCCACTACGACCAGATGTTCAGTGCACGTAGCAAGTGCTTTGTATCTGCTCTCCACACTTTTCATTTTAAACACAACTCTCAAAATACAGCCGTATGACGCGACGATTAAACTAAGTGGCACAAACAAAAACATTATACTCACAAGAGAGACGGCTGACCATTGTAATGTGCCGTCATTGCACGCCAGACTGAGCACAGTTGCGTACTCACAGACAAACGTGGACACAATGAGTGAATCACAAAATGACAGTTTTGTCAAGATTACGACCAAGAATACGACTACGCTCACACAAAACGACCAAACAACCAATAAAATCCAAATCATGCGTGTGGGTGTGTTGATTGAATTATGCCTCAGTGGGAAACATATCGCAATTAACCTGTCATAGGCAAGTACACTGAGGGAAAATGACTCTAGTGATAGAGCCCCGAAATAGAAAAAGTTCTGTGTCAAACATGCATTGTAGGACATGAAGGTATCTCTCGTGACAACGGTCTTGATCGTACTAGGAATAAAGGATGTACTGCACATCAAATCGACAATCCCTAAATTTGCCACCGCAATGTACTTTGGAGTGTGCAGCCGATGATCTATACATATTATGGAAATTAATAAGGAGTTGAACAAAATCGTTACAATATAAATGAAGCCGAGGAAAATTACATGCAAATGAGCAAACTTTAAATGCGTAAATCCGATAACATAGAATCCCACTGGTCTGATGATGGAGTCGTTTGTGATCGAAGTGGCGGGAATTCCCATTGCACGTGTGCGGCGTCTCCGCGTGCCTGCTTTTCCTCTGGACCCTGAGAGAGAAAACAGATGAATGGAAATCAATGAAAACATACCATCACGTGATAATTCATACTATGCTCCGTGCCCTTTGCCTAATTTGCTTTACATTCCGACATTTAGCAGAATATAATTTCATACAATCCTTTGGCATAGCTGTATATTTCCTCTGAAGAAGTTCAAGTTTAATTCACAATGGGCATGAGCAGCCCAACTGGAAACCCGCTGCCTTTGAGTTATAAACAGTATCATGCTATACACAGCGAACTGCCCCATTGTGCGGACCAGCTGATTAGTTTAGTTGGAACTATAATGTAGGCTACTGCAGAGCTTGGGAGGTTAATACATATTTTATTTTTTGTGGAAGTTACACATTTTCACATTCAAGTGACAATTCTCACGATCCGTTTGCTCATACTTGCAAAATGAGTGTCAAACTGTTTATGCAAATTAAATCCATACATTCATAAAAACCTGCGTCCTGGCTAATCGTTTTCTTTTACGAATGGACCAATGAGCATAATTCTATTCCAAGCAAAACTGCTTTTTGGAGCATTGCGCATGTTGATTTCCTCTTGGTTAATATTGTAACTTACTCAAAGTGCACATGCTAATACCGGCTCCAACACCACGCCATGACCCACCAGTTATTATTCCTGGGTCCATTCCAACTCAACATCATCATTGGTATTTCTACAGTATTTAAAGAAATACATGTAGGCTAGTTTTGACAAAGAAAGAACCACATAAAAAGAGAAATAACTGTGATGGTGATGACAGCCTTTCGAATTTGGGCAAACTCTCCAGAAATTGATTTTGAATTGTTTCCAAATGATAGCGCCTTCAACAGACACACACACACACACACACACACACACACACAAAGATATCCGCCCCAGGGATACTGCAGATAGCACGAGACCGTTACGAAATATAGGAGCGAAATGCATAAACTGTCGTCCGCTTGCATGTTTATTTCTATTTTATGTTTTACGACGCATTGTCTCTGTTGATAATGCGTGCGCGTTTTCCTGAAAGCATTCACTTTAATGAACAGCTAGCAAGTATATAGCAGGACCACGGCCCACACAGTTAGAAATCAAATGTGAAAACATTTGACCTCAGCCTAGCGGTAATACTAAAGGGAAGCAGGAACAACCGTACTCACCGGTTCTCCTCAGCATACGTCAGTGTTAAGATGCATTCGTCGAATGTGCTTCTCTGCTCATACTGCATAATTTATGTGAAATGCGACTACTTGGGTATTCTTCAGGGACACCAATTATAATCTGCAATTTCCGCCCTTTGGCTATCCAGTGTATAAACAATGTGGCATCCATAGAGCGGGATCCTTAACTCTGGCCTTCGAATCCATATCCAGCCCTGTATTTCTTAATTATTCATTTGTGCTACTGATTGGCCAGACTGTGTTCACACCTGATTCCCAGGTAAAGGGAGGGTGGAAAAACAGCAGGTCTCAGCTCTAAAGGACAGTGGGTCGTTGATTCCAGCTATATCGGCATTGATGAGGTCACTGTTTACATTGCATTTACATCTTCTTTTTGGCTATACTGCTATACTTCCAGCAACCACTGGAATTTGCGAGTCCACTACTTTGTGCAGAACAACTAACAGCCACGATTGTTCCTTTTAATATACTGCTATGGTTTGTTTGACAAACTGATTTATCTACATATTAACAGTAAAACTGTACTGTACATTTCACAGTAACCTACTGGCAACAGAGTTGGCAGGAAAGTACTGTAATTTAACAGCAATTTTTTAGTGTGTTAATTTCTTTCATTATTTTGATGGTTTGATTACAATCTTACACCATGTTTCCAGAAATATCTATGTGTGCAATGAAGAATAGTCTTGTGAATAGGGCCTAGCTCAATGTAGACATATGATTTGAATCATATCCATTTTTCTTACTGTGGAATATTATTTTAATGTAATCATTTTGTACATAATGTGGGGTATACTTATATTCATTCATTCATTCATTCATTATCCTAACCCGCTTATCCTGAACAGGGTCACAGGGGGGCTGGAGCCTATCCCAGCATACATTGGGCGAAAGGCAGGAATACACCTTGGACAGGTCGCCAGTCCATCGCAGGGCACACACACACACCATTCACTCACACACTCATACCTATGGGCAAATTAGACTCTCCAATCAGCCTAACCAGCATGTCTTTGGACTGTGGGAGGAAACCAGAGTACCCGGAGGAAACCCACACAAACATGGGGAGAACATGCAAACTCCGCACAGAGAGGCCTCGGCCGACAGAGATTCGAACTCAGGACCTCCTTGCTGTGAGGCGGCAGTGCTACCCACTGCACCATCCGTGCCGCCGGTATACTTATATACTACATTTATATTCTGTGGCTACTATTCCACAAAATTATTATTATTTTGTAAAGAAGCATTTTTGTACATTTGGTTTCACCATGTAGAAATGACAGCAATGTTTATACATAGTCCCCCCATTTCATGGCACCATAATGTTTGGGACATAGCAATGTTATGTCAATGAAGGTAGTCATGTTTTGTATTTTGTTGCATATCCTTTGCATGCAATGACTTCTTGAAGTCTGTGATTCATGGACATCATCAGTTGCTGGGTGTCTTCTCTGGTGATGCTCTGCCAGGCCTGTATTGCAGCCATCTTTATCTCATGCTTGTTTCTGGGAGTAATCCCCTTAAAATGTCCCCTTTAAGTTTTGAGGCATTGGCTTGAACTCAGGTAGATAGGATATGTCTGTACACTTGAGAATTAATTTTGCTACTGCAGTTATATCATGAATGAAGATAAGTGAGCCAGTACCTTCGGCAGCAATACATGCCCAGGCCATAACACCCCCACCACAGTGTTTCACAGATGAGGTGGTATGGTTTGGATTTTGAGCAGTTCCTTCTCTCCTCCATAATTTGCTCTTGCCATCACTCTCATATCAGTTAAGCATCGTCTTATCTGTACACAAGACCTTTTTCCAGAACTGTGGTTGCTCCTTGAAGTATTTTGGGGCGACATGGCTCAGGCAGTAAGAGCAGTCGTCTGGCAGTCGGAGGGTTGCCGGTTCGATCCCCCGCCCGGGCAGTGTCGAAGTGTCCCTGAGCAAGACACCTAACCCCCAAAATGCTCCTGACGAGCTGGTCGGGGCCTTGCATGGCAGCCAATCACCGTTGGTGTGTTAGTGTGTGTATGAATTGGTGAAGGGAGAAGCATCAATTGTACAGCGCTTTGGATAAAGGCGCTATATAAATGCCTGCCATTTTTACCATTTACCATTTCTTGGCAAACTGTAATCTGGCCAACCAGTGGTTTGCATCTGGCAGTGTAGCCTCTGTAAATTTGTTCATGAAGTCTTCTGCGGAGAGTGGTCATTGACAAATGCACACCTGACTCCTGAAGAGTGTTTCTCATCTGCCAGACAGGTGTTTGGGGATTTGTCTGTATTACAGAGAGAATTCTTCTGTCATCAGCTGTGGAGGTCTTCCTTGGCCTGCCAGTGCCTTTGTGATTAGTATGCTGACCAGTGCTCTCTTTCTTCTTAATTATGTTCCAAACAGTTGATTTTGGTAAGCCTAAGGTTTGGCCGATGTCTCTAACCATTTTATTATTGTTCTTCACTCTCAGTACGGCTTCTCTAACTTTCATTGCACAACTTTGGTCCTCATGTTGATAAACAGCGAAAATAGTTTCCAAAGGTGTTCTAAATACGTGAAGAAAGACTAGGTGCTGAGAGCTGTCTTATCTCTTATCCCTGCATGCCTGAAAATCCCAGATCAGCAGTTTTTGAGATACTCAAACCAATCTGTCTGGCACCAACAATCATTCCACAGCCAAATCACTTTGATCACATTTATTCCCCATTCTGATATTTGGTCTGAAGAAAAAGCTGAACCTCTTGACCACATCTGCATACTTTTAATCCATTTAGTTGCTGCAACATGATTGGCTGATTAAATATCTGCATTAACAAGCTGGTGTACAGGTCACCTACTAAATTGGCCACTGAGTGTATGTGAACCACAGTGTATCACAATGCTTTTGGATTCTTTTGCAATTTGATATGAAAGTTTCATCTTAAACCATCACAAGGGGCAAATGTATTTGCTTCATGATGGACAAAAGTTTTTTTCAACAATTCCATTATTTCAAACCACTTCCTCCGTCCAGTACCATTTTTGCCATGTGCTGGACATTAGGAACAAAATGTACTTTTTCATGGACATTAAGTTGCAGGAGGAAAAAAAGAGTAGAAACAATAAGATTCAGATTATATTCAGTATGAACGGATCGAAAAAAAGGGGTTTAAACCCTGAATATAACAGTATGTCCTCTGAGTGATGTAGAAGGCTTACTTCTGAAAGATACATTTTTTAAAATAATGACCTTCATTTAACCAGGTAGGTTAGTTGAGAAAAGGGTCACACTAGGAATAGTATACTACAGTAGTACTCAAGCAGGCCACAAGACAATTAATAAGAAATGGACCCTTTTAAATGTAAAAGACAGCTGCCAATGCAGTGTTTAAACTTTTAAGGGGAATTCGTGTGGAATTAATGTGAGTGGGGTAATGGGGGGGGGGGGGGGGGGACATCGGACATCACCTAGACATGCGCAGTTCAGGCGAAACACGAGACCTAAAGTTAAATTGATATTATAAATTTTAAAAAGCAAATTTTACTCCACCCTGAGGCTCTAGGCCTGCCCCGCCCACGCTGCAACTTTGACTTTCTGGAGCATAGCCAGTATTCTGCTCCTGATTTCTTTGGTTGCCAGGGAATAAACTATGGGGTTAAGACAAGAAGGTATGCATGAGGCTAACGATAAATTCACCATTTTTACGTTTGGATCGACGAGGAATAAGAAAAGTTCAATGATGTACAGCGTTATCGTCGGCACGTAGAACATCGCCACTACGACCAGATGTTCAGTGCACGTAGCAAGTGCTTTGTATCTGCTCTCCACACTTTTCATTTTAAACACGACTTTCAAAATACAGCCATATGACGCGACGATTAAACTAAGTGGCACAAACAAAAAAATGATACTCACAGAAGAGCCAGCGGCCCATTGAAGTGTGTTATCACTGCACGATAGACTGTGCACCGCCGCGTACTCACACATAAAGTTGGACACAGTGAGTGAATCACAAAATGACAGTTTTGTCAAGATTACGACCAAGAATACGATTGCGCTCACACAAAACGACCAAACAACCAATAAAATCCAAATCATGCGTGTGGGAGTGTTGATTGAATTATGCCTCAGTGGGAAACATATCGCAATTAACCTGTCATAGGCCAGTACACTGAGGGAAAATGACTCTAGTGATAGAGCCCCGAAATAGAAAAAGTTCTGTGTCAAACATGCATTGTAGGACATGAAGGTATCTCTCGTGACAACGGTCTTGATCGTACTAGGAATAAAGGATGTACTGCACATCAAATCGACAATCCCTAAATTTGCCACCGCAATGTACTTTGGAGTGTGCAGCCGATGATCTATACATATTATGGAAATTAATAAGGAGTTGAACAAAATCGTTACAATATAAATGAAGCCGAGGAAAAGTACATGCAAATGAGCAAACTTTAAATGCGTAAATCCGATAACGTAGAATCCCGCCGGTCTGATGATGGAGTCGTTTGTGATCGAAGTGGCGAGAATTCCCATTGCACGTGATCGGCGTCTCCGCGTGCCTGCTTTTCCTCTGGACCCTGAGAGAGAAAACAGATGAATGGAAATCAATGAAAACATACCATCACGTGATAATTCATACTATGCTCCGTGCCCTTTGCCTAATTTATTTTACATTTCGACATTTAGCAGAATATTATTTCATACAATCCTTTGGCATAGCTGTGTATTTCCTCTGAAGAAGTTCAAGTTTAATTCTCAATCAGCATGAGCAGCCCAACTGGAAAGCCGCTGCCTTTGAGTTATAAACAGTATCATGCTATACACAGCGAACTGCCCCATTGTGCGGACCAGCTGATTAGTTTAGTTGGAACTATAATGTAGGCTACTGCAGAGCTTGGGAGGTTAATACACATTTTAATTTTTGTGGAAGTTACACATTTTCACATTCAAGTGACAATTCTCACGATCCGTTTTCTCATACTTGCAAAATGAGTGTCAAACAGTTTATGCAAATTAAATCCATACATTCGTAAAAACCTGCGTCCTGGCTAATCGTTTTATTTTACGAATGAACCAATGAGCATAATTCTATTACAAGCAAAACTGCTTTTTGGAGTATTGCGCTTGTTGATTTCCTCTTGGTTATTATTGTAACTTACACAAAGTGCACAAATACATGCTCATACCGGCTCCAACACCACGCCATGACCCACCAATTATTATTCCTGGGTCCATTCCAACTCAACATCATCATTGGTATTTCTACAGTATTTAAACAAATGCATATAGGCTAGTTTTGATTAAGAAAGAACCACTTAAAAATATAAATAACTGTGATGGTGATGACAGCCTTTCGAATTTGGGCAAACTCTCCCGAAATTGATTTTGAATTGTTTCCAAATGATAGCGCCTTCAACAGACACACACACACACACACACACACACACACACACACACACACACACACACACACACACACACACACACACACAAAGATATCTACCCCAGGGATACTGCAGAAATATACGAAAGCGAATATAGATGGAAAATATAGAAGCGAAATGCATAAACTGTCGTCCGCTTGCATGTTTATTTCTATTTTATGTTTCACGACGCATTGTCTCTGTTGATAATGCGTGCGCGTTTTCCTGAAAGCATTCACTTTAATGAACAGCTAGCAAGTACATAGCAGGACCACGGCCCACACAGTTAGAAATCAAATGTGAAAACATTTGACCTCAGCCTGGTGGTAATACTAAAGGGAAGCAGGAACAACCGTACTCACCGGTTCTCCTCAGCATACGTCAGTGTTAAGATGCATTTGTCGAATGTGCTTCTCCGTTCATACTGCATAATTTATGTGAAATGCGCATACTTGGGAATTCTTCAGGGACACCAATTATAATCTGCAATTTCCACCCATTGGCTATCCAGTGTATAAACAATGTGGCATCCATAGAGCGGGATCCTTAACTCTGGCCTTCGAATCCATACCCAGCCCTGTTTTTCTTAATGATTCATTTGTGCTACTGATTGGCCAGACTGTTCACACCTGATTCCCAGGTAAAGGGAGGGTGGAAAAACAGCAGGTCTCAGCTCTAAAGGACAGTGGGTTGTTGATTCCAGCTATATCGGCTTTGATGAGGTCACTGTTTACATTGCATTTACATCTTCTTTTTGGCTATACTGCTATACTTCCAGCAACCACTGGAATTTGCGAGTCCACTACTTTGTACAGAACAACTAACAGCCACGATTGTTCCTTTTAATATACTGCTATGGTTTGTTTCATTATTTTCATGTTTTGATTTGATTAATCTTACACCATGTTTCCAGAAATATCTATATATGCAATGAAGAATAGTGTTGTGAATAGGGCCTGGCTCAGTGTAGAGATGATTTCAATTTTATTCATTTTTCTTACTGTGGAATATTATTTTAATGTAATCATTTCGTACATAACGTGGGGTATACTTATATATTACATTTATGTTCTATGGCTGCTATTCCACAATATGAGATTTGTAATGAACATTTTTTTTGTAAAGAAGAATTTTTGTACATTTGGTTTCACCGTAGAAATGACAGCAATGTTTGTACACGGTCCCCCCATTTCCGGGCACCATAATGTCTGGGACACATTAAAGTCATGGACTGTGTTCTGCAGAACAAACTACAAGGGGTAGAGCAATCCCTGCCATGGTACACCAACATAATACCATTTTACAGGCTTGTTTCAATCTGAGAAGAAGTATGTGATTTTGGATGAAGCATCAATGTGTATTATCATCATGATATACCTGATTTATTACAATAAATAATGCTCTGACCTGTAACCAAGCCTCTTCAAGGATTTGTGGTCACAGTTCACATTCTCACCAGCTCTGGTGCATGTTACTTATCCAGTCACTTCATATTAGTCTTTTTGAATTAATTAATTAATACAGAGAACCCAAACTCAACAACGAAAAGAAAAAAAAATCTTTATTTAAATTAAATCTTTTAAAACAATGTGACATGAGAAGAACGTTTACATTTACCATTTAGAAGAGCTTTTGGAAACAATATGAATGAATTATCGTCTTGAGTACTTGCATCAATCAACGTGTCACACAAAATGTGTAAATACTATAAGAATTATGTACTAGCACCTACACAGTGGGTACAATATTATTATGTAAATACACATTATTTCAATCCATCTGTTACACCGTTACGTTAGCTGACTAACTACACAATTTAACGATTTGGCTATATAGATTCAGCTGATAGTACACAAGGCTATATTATATAAAAAATACACAGCATTCAAGAAATGTATTTCTTGTTGAGACGAACGTGCGTCAGCTAGATAATTAGCTGGCTAGTCACTAGTCTTCAATTTAATCAGCTAACGTTAGCTAACATCAGCTAGCTAACTAGTTGTGTTTATTTAATGATGATGATGACATTTAAATTATATTTCAACCATAACCTTACCATTCAGCATATTCAATATTTCAACCTGTCACACTGACCAGAGCAAACTTTTAGAGGCGTACAAACTGCGCCATGCAAGCTTGCAAGCAGTCATTTTTTTACCGCACATTTGACAGTCTTGCAAGCGGAAAGGACGGTGTCTTCGTAAAACCAGATTGACTGACAAAACGGCCAGTAAATTGCGAATCAGACTGACAATGTATGTTACATGATTGCCAAAGCAGACGTCAAGACAAAAAAAGAAATTGACACACAATAGAAAATAGGATGCAGCTTCCAGTGTAATGCTGAACACTGGACAAATTGAATTTAAATTGTTGCCTGTGGTTGTGTGTGTTTGGGGGGGTTATCATATTTTCAAGAAAATACAGTTCATTTATTTGTTTGACTTTGCAAATACATGCACAATTGAGGCCAAACACTAAGGCCTGAAAATAAATGGATGTTAACCTTTGGCTCTATGCCTGCCCTGTCCACGCTGCTACTTTGACTTTCTGGAGCATAGCCAGTATTCTGTTCCTGATTTCTTTGGTTGCCAGGGAATACACAATGGGGTTCAGACAGGACGGGATGCAGGAAGCTAACGATAAGTTCACCATTTTGATGTTCGGATCAACAAGGAATAAGAAAAGTTCAATGATGTATAGAGTTATGATCGGCACGTAGAAAATCGCTACTAGAATGAGATGTTCTGTGCACGTAGCAAGTGCCTTGTACCTGCTCTCCACATTTTTCATTCTAAACACGGCTGCTAGAATACTCACATATGACAAGACGATGAAACTAAGGGGCCCGAACAAAATCAGAATACTGAGAGAAGAACCAGCGGCCCAATGCAGTGTGTTGTCATTACACGCCAGATTGGACACGGCTGCGTACTCACAGAAAAAGTTGTACACAGTGAGTGAATCACAAAAAGACAGTTTTGTCATGAGAAAGATCATGACCGCAGTGGCACTAACACAAAACAACCAAACAATCACTAAAATACTGATCATGCTTGTGGGAGTGTTGATGGAACTATGCCTCAGTGGGAAACATATCACAATTAACCTGTCATAGGCAAGTACACTGAGGGAAAACGACTCTAGTGCAAGAGACCCGTAATAAAAAAACATCTGCGTCAAACATGAATTGTAGGACATGAAGGTATCTTTCATCACAAATGTGTTGGTCGCACTAGGAATCAGTGAGGTACTGGAAACCAAGTCAACAACCCCTAAATTAACCACTGCAATGTACTTTGGAGTGTGTAGCCGATGATCCATCAATATAATGGAAACAATAAAGGAGTTGCACAAAACCGTTACAATATAAAGGAGGGTGAGGAAAATTAAATAAAAATCTGCAAACTTTAAATAGGTAAATCCGATAACATAAAACCCAACTGGTCTAATGATGGAGTCGTTTGTGATGGAAGTGGCGAGAATTCCCATTGCACGCATACGGCTCCGCGTGGCTGCTTTTCCTCTGTGTCCTGGGGGAGAAACAGGTGAAAGGTAATGAATGAAAACCTGTAAATTCAGACTAAAGTTCTATACCCATTATCTAATTAGCTTTACGTTCTGATATGTAAGACACTATTATCCTGTGTTACACAGATAAAATTTTTCATAAATCTATTAATATACAGTGGGCTCCATAATTATTGGCACCCCTCATAAATCTTCACAAAAAGTGCTGTGAACTCCAACATGCGTAAAGTAGTACACTGTATTTATGATTCAATGGAATCAACAAACATCAAATTAGTTCCCCAAAAAACAGGTTCCACAGTTATTGGCACCCTTGCTTTGATACCCATGGCAAAGATGACAGCCACAAGTATTTTGCTATAATTTGTGAAAAGGTTAGAGAACACATTTTGAGGGATATTTGACCATTCTTCCATGCAGAAAATCATTGATAACCTTGGGATACCCCTGTCTTCAGTTCAGACCACAGCCCAGTTGGTAATCAAACTCACCGTCTTTGAGTTACGAGCCCAGTTACCCAGTTATTATGCTACTCTGAGAACCAAGCGAATCAATTGCCAGTACCAGCTGATTAGTATAATTTCAGAGCTTTGAAGGCGAATACAATTTGTAACTGTTCTGTGTCACTCTATGGAATAATTAAATGCATATTTGTCTTAATTGAAAATAACAAAAGATGAGAATTTTGTCACCAATATTTTGAAGGAGGGGCATTTACTTTTCAGAAGAAAAAAAACTTGTACTTTACATAAAAATTGTTTTTAAATGTAGACATTTTTGAAAGTATCTTTGCTTTACGGAATTTGTGTTAATTGTACCTAAGGCGTGTGAAATATTTGTATAGTCTAACGGAAAATACATAATTCAATAAACAAACCGATTTAAACAGATCGATTTTAAAGCCGATCGCCAGACCAGGGACTACCAAAGTTACAATAACCGTTGTAAAGATGTTAAATCGCGCGTATATTTAAGCTATCCATTCACGTTCAACTTTTATGTGTCGTGCGTATGGTTTAGGCTGTGCCCATACATTTTCTAGAACCACTATACCCTTCGGATATTGTATTTGGTCGACTTCCGTGATTTCTGCTCCATATGTCGAAGGTTAGTGCGTGGAAACACTCAGCCCTGGCCTCTGAATGAATTGCGAAATAAATTATTAATGCGATCAAAGGCGCGCAGAGTAGAATTCGCAGCAGCAATGAAACGCTACTCACCAGTTCTCCTCGGCATAGGTCAGTGACGGAACATCTAATCTGCTTCTCCACGCATAGGGCAGAATTTATCTCCTGCTGTCCGTTAATGCCGCCTACTCGGGAATTCAATTAAAATCTGCGACTGCCCTGAAAGGCCGGGCTCAGCGTTGAGGCATGTTTCCACATGTTCTTATTGGTTATTGTGAGACATGATTTACATTTGATCGTTTAAAGCCCGCCCCTTGTGAAGAGGTGAGGAAAAAAAAACTATGTGAACTACGGGGTGCTGTTTGTTATGAAAAGAAACAATTTCACAGGGCTATATACCTACTGGGCTAGTATAAAGATATTGAAATACTTGTATGCAATATTAAATATGTGGTTAAAAGATTAAATATTTGAATGATATCTAAATACGAATATGAAAAAAGTTACAAATTTAATATTTCAGTGGATATTTAAGGGGACCAAAGGTAATTGGACAGTCAACTTCTCAGCTGTTTGATTAGTCAGATGCAGTAAATGGTTAAATGGTTGGAATTTATATAGCGCCTTTATCCAAAGCGCTGTACAATTGATGCTTTTCATTCAACCATTCATACACACACTCACACACCAACTGCGATTGGCTGCCATGCAAGGCGCCGACCAGCTCGCCAGGAGCATTTAGGGGCTAGGTGTCTTGCTCAGGGACACTTCGACACAGCCCGGGTGGGGGATCGAACCGGCAACCCTCCGACTGCCAGACGACTGCTCTTACTGTCTGTGCCATGTCGCCCCACAGTAAATAATCGCTTACAAGAAAAGCTTTTAGTATTTAGTTTTGGGTCTAGGCTTAGGATTGATTGTTGTCAAGCTAGCAATATTATTAAAATGATTGTACAAATTGTCCTTCACTTGTTATTTTCATATGATCAGTTACTTCTTGATTAAAGGTTTCTTATCAGGATAAATATTGAGAAAGCAAAATGCACAGCTAAATTCCAAGTGAGACAAAAGTGGAGAGTGATAGTTAAAAGGAGGATTTGTGACTTAAATCTTCAAATGGCATCTATTGTTCAGCAGAGCATTGCATTTTACTGGTCAGAATATAATGCCTGATAAGACTGTGTGAAACACAATATCACAGGCTCACAATCCCCCCCCAAGAAAAAAAAACAACTGAAAATACAGTTAGCATCATAATTCATTGGACCGTGACAACGTTTTTGTTACTTTGGTTATGTACTCTAGCACTTTGAGTTTGAAAGGATACAATGACAGTGAGAATGAAATGCAGACGGTCAGCTTTAATTGGAGGGTATTTCTATCCATATCGGATGAACCGCTTAGAAATGACAGCACCTGTCGTACATAGATCCCCCATATTAAGGTACTATAAGTATTTGTTGAAATGGCTTCACAACAGTGGAGGCTGGTGACTTCCAGAATTGAGGAGGCCATTTTTTTCCGCTTGCTCACTTCACTCACGATGGAATGTTCCCTGTTCTCTTATCTGTCTTTGTGCTGGCCAAAGGCATACTATTTGGAGTGTAAGCTACAGTCAGAAAGTTCTGGCTGATGAAATTCATTGTGCAGAGCTTAGCCTTGTGCCTTCCTGAAGAAATGACATTGCTGTAAGTCTATGAGCCTGCCTGATAATTAAGCTGAGAAATTACATTTGGATGTAATATAAATGCCAAGTGAACATGTGTAAAAGGCAGGAATTTTAATTATGTAGTTAAAAACAATTTTGTTTAGCATACATTTTTCATTCTTCTACAGCTTCAACATGTAATCACCAATTTAATCAAGTTTAGCACATAAAAAAGATAAGATAACACTTTCTTTATCATATGTAGTTTTATTCAATATATTTAATATAAAATATGTAAAAATATGGTTCCAGTTGGCTTTATCTAACGTTAACGTTATCCACTAGAGGGCAGCACTCTATTCGTATTTAGAGTGAATTTCCTCACAGAGCAACAATTCGGTAATTTGATATGGAAGATTATTAAATTGACTTGTAATAAAACGAAATGGACTACATTAAAAATAAAACTGTTCAATAAATCCCAAATGGTGTCTAACATGACCTATTGAATGTCATTCTCACTCCCTAGTATCTGGAATCTGCATATCTCCAGCCCAAGATCTCAAATTGCGCTAGAATCTCGCCGACTTCCGAGGTAGTTTTAAGCAAAAGTGTTTGGCCAAATGAGCTATAAACTCCAGGGATGATAGCCAGGGGTGTTCTCTAAATTTCCTGAAAAGCACAAGTTGATAGGACACTCGTAGCCACTATGGCGAGTGTTTGTTTGACTGAAGTGACTAGCGAATTCTCAAAATGGCTTCTGTGTTGAATAGGAAAGGAAAGGATAGTTGATTCCAAATGAACCAGTAGCATGTGATTGGACGAACAAAATGTCAATCTTTCAGCCCTGGACACAATGCATGGTGAGGCCAGGCCTCCGTTGCCCAACCATTTTCAGTGATCTGGCCAATCACATATTGGCATGAAAAAAAATGCATTACATTGACTTCTATGAGAATCTCATTTCCTAGGGGAGGCCTGGCCTGGCCTGGCCTCCCTTAATACAAACTGATAGGGAAATCTGGCCTGTTGCTTTACAATTGCAATATTGGGTTTTAGCCATGGGAAAATTTAGATTTATGAACAAAACTAAAATAATATGAATATAAAAAATAAAAAATATGTTTTTTGTTAAAATAAATAAATAAAATAAATATATTTATTGTTTTTTTTAAATCTCTCTCTTCTCTCAAATTATTGGGGAGGCCAGGCCTCCTCCACCTCTATGGAGGAGCCTCCACTGCTTCACAACTGTGCATTTGTATCGTTTGTAAATTCTGTTGATGTCTAGTTTTGATTCTAGACTTTTCCTTTAAAGATTTTTGTTAGGAGAGTGTTTTTGATCCGTTTGGCTGTTGTCTGGGGGGTTTTCTTCACCACAGAGCCGCGCAACTCAGCGCCATATCCTGCGGGTCTCAATATATCTTCCCGAAATATGTCGCTGCTGAAGTAGCCTAGTTCGTGAAGTTTTCTTCTTCTTTTTTCACGACACCCTGGGACAAGTGAGATTTCACGTATTGTGTATGCCATTCTAAATCCATTTCCAAGAAACCGAAACTATGAAAGCAAATCAAATCTAAACATACCAAAAACTGTCTCCTACCCTACCACAAATGTGCATTTTTTTCAGTTTTTCAGTTTTTTTGGATCTTATGTTCCACTGCTTCTGTTAAAATCAACTAATCAAACTGCCTTCGTAAACTTGGTAGCCTATTGTCGAATTCCAATAATGTTGAAGGAAGTGCAATTTGTTAGCACGAACTTCTTATTGTCTTAAACACACTTGGCCACACATGCAATACTTGGAATTTCACGGAAAAAAATTTGAAAGGATGCCGTGGAAGTAAATATTTCACTTCCTACTTCAGTGGCGACATGTTTCGGAAACACTGGTAAAATGAGCGACTGTCTTGAAGAGGTGCTACTTCGAGACATTCTTACCCCTACAAAAGGCTTTGCTAAACTCACCCGAATCTTCATTCCCCATACCTTATGTTTTGGGAAACGAAGGTGAAATTTTATTTGAATTAATTTGTGCGTGAAGTAGGCTTTGTCGTGAATTTCCAAGACACGTTTAAAAATTAAATTCACACTTGGGCCATTCAAAGATTAATAAGCTTGCCATAGAACCATTAGCATTTAGATTCAGCTCAGAATGAAAATGAAAAATAAATTGATGTGATGTGATTAAATTGAAAATTTAAATTAACTGCACATTTCTGCTCTACGCCTGCCCTGCCCACGCTGCTACTTTGACTTTCTGGAGAAAAGCCAGTATTCTGTTCCTGATTTCTTTGGTTGCCAGGGAATACACGATGGGGTTCAGACAGGAGGGGAAGCATGACGCTAAGGACAAGTTCACCATTTTCACATTTGGATCGAGGAGGAATAAGAACAGTTCAATGATGTACACCGTTAGGGTCGGCACATAGAACATCGCCACCACGACGAGGTGTTCTGTACACGTTGCAAGTGCTTTGTACCTGCTCTCAACAGACTTCATTCTGAATACGACTCGCAAAATACAGCCGTATGACACGACGATTAAACTAAGTGGCACAAAAAAGGCCAGTAAACTCACAGAAGAGCCAACGGCCCATTGCAGTGTGTTATTGTTGCACTCAAGACTGGACACGGCCGGGTACTCACAAATAAAATTGGCCACAGTGTGTGAATCGCAAAAAGACGCTTTTGTTAAGATCAAGATCAAGGTCAACATGATGCTTACACAAAACGACCAAGTAATCGCTAAAATACAAAACATAGTTGTGGGAGTGTTGATAGAACTATGCCTCAGTGGGAAACATATCGCAAATGTAGGGTTAAGGGCCTTGCTCAAGGGCCCAATGGCTGTGTGGATCTTATTGTAGTTACACCGGGATTAGAACCACCGACCTTGCGTGTCCCAGTCATTCACCTTAACCACTACACTACAGGCCACCCCATACATCCTGGACAGGTCGCCAGTCCATCGCAGGGCAAACACACCATTCACTCACACACTCATGCCCACGGGCAATTTAGACTCTCCAATCAGCCTAACCAGCATGTCTTTGGACTGTGGCAGGAAACCCACGCAAACTCCACACAGAGAGGCCCCGGCTGACTGGGATTCGAACCCAGGACCTCTGTTGAGGAAATATTTTTTGTCTCTTTTCCTCCTCGTTCCTTTTATGTGGGTGAAGTTGTTTTGGCAGCAATGATGTTGAAGAAATATTCAGACTCAGTAGTTGCTCATTACAAATCTTTAGTTTAAAATAAAACAGATTAATCTGGGGAGTCTGTGTGCTCCAGAGAACTTCCAGAGATCAGAATTCCAAAGTAACAGTAGGAAGTATCCTAGACTTTATACATTATAGCTAACCAATCAATTGTCCTATAACATCACATTGTCTCTCTTAACCCGCCTTAATATTTTCTGTCACTCTATGAAAGCTGAGCTGTCTTAACCTTTCGCCTATATAATGATGCAGGCAAATTGGGTTGGTGATCACTAACTCAAAACATTTCTCTGCTAAGACCCACATTGCTTGAACTGCATCACTCAGTCAAAACAGGTCGTATCCAACGCCATGGTTTTTAAACACCTGATTAAGTGTTCTCTGCACTTTCATTAAACAAACTGTACTTTGCAGCTCAATGTTTTTTAACAGACACACAGTTCTAATTGCTCAAGATGACTGACTTATTCATTTTAACATAATTAATAATGATTCTTCAAACATTATGGCTTATCATTGTAGTACTAAACAGCATTTGAAATATAGTATATAGATATATAGTAACATTTAGGAAAGGGTATTTTTGCACATGATTCTGAAAGTATTTAAATCAAACTTCATCATTCCTGGTTTTCAATTAGGGCATTTTGATCAAACTTCAACACCTCCTTGCTGTGAGGCGGCAGTGCTACCCACTGCACCATCCGTGCCGCCTATGTTATTAATTTGAAAAAGCAAATTTACTCCAGCCTTCGACTCTAGACTAGCCCTGCCCACACTACTACAGAGTCAGTATTCTGTTCCTGATATCTTTTATTGCCAGGGAATGCACAATGGGGTTCAGACAGGATAGGATGCAGGAAGCTAATGATAATCGTCGCTAACAAGAAAAGCTTTCAGTATTTAGTTTTGGGTCTAGGCTTTGGATTGATTGTTGTCAAGCTAGCAATATTATTAAAATGATTGTACAAATTGTCCTTCACTTGTTATTTTCATATGATTAGTTACTTCTAGATTAAAGGTTTCTTATCAGGATGAATATTGAGAAAGCAAAATGCACAGCTAAATTCCAAGTGAGACAAAAGTAGAGCGTGATAGTTCAAAGAAGGATTTGTGATCTTCAAATGGCATCTATTGTTCAGCAGAGCATTGCATTTTACTGGTCAGAATATAATGCCTGATAAGACTGTGCGAAACACAATATCACAGGTTCACAATCCCCCCCCCCCCCCCCCCCCCCCCCAAGAAAAAAAAACAACTGAAAATACAGTGAGCATCATAATTCATTGGACCGTGACAACGTTTTTGTTACTTTGGTTATGTACTCTAGCACTTTGAGTTTGAAAGGATACAATGACAGTGAGAATGAAATGCAGACGGTCAGCTTTAATTGGAGGGTATTTCTATCCATATCGGATGAACCGCTTAGAAATGACAGCACCTGTCGTACATAGATCCCCCATATTAAGGTACTATAAGTATTTGTTGAAATGGCTTCGCAACTGTGCATTTGTATCGTTTGTAAATTCTGTTGATGTCTAGTTTTGATTCTGGACTATGCAATTGCCTTTAAAGATTTTTGTTAGGAGAGTGTTTTTGTTGTCTGGGGGGTTTTCTTCACCACAGAGCCGCGCAACTCAGCGCCATATCCTGCGGGCCTCAATATCTGTTCCCGAAATATGTCGCTGCTGAAGTAGGCTAGTCCGTGAAGTTTTCTTCTTCTTTTTTCACGACACCCTGGGACAAGTGAGATTTCACGTATTGTGTATGCCATTCTAAATCCATTTGAAATCCATCCAATGAAATTTTCAAGACCTGCCTTTAATTTGTGCGTGAATTTGTGCATTTCCAAGACACGTTTAAAAATTAAATTCACATTTGGGCCATTCAAAGATTAATAAGCTTTCCATAGAACCATTAACATTTAGATTCAGCTCAGAATGAAAATGAAAAATAAATTGATGTGATTAAATTGAAAATTTAAATTAACTGCACATTTCAGCTCGACGCCTGCCCTGCCCACACTGCTACTTTGACTTTCTGGAGCATAGCCAGGATCCTGTTCCTGATTTCTTTAGTTGCCAGAGAATACACAATGGGGTTCAGACAGGAGGGAAAACATGAGGCCACGGACAAGTTAATCATTTTGACGTTTGGCTCGAGGAGGAATAAGAACAGTTCAATGATGTACACCGTTACGGTCGGCACATAGAAAATCGCCACAACGACGAGGTGTTCTGTACACGTTGCAAGTGCTTTGTACCTGCTCTCAACTGTCTTCATTCTGAACACGACTCGCAAAATACAGCCGTATGACACGACGATTAAACTAAGTGGCAAAAACAAGACCAGCATACCCAGAGAAGAGGCAGCGGCCCATTGCAGTGTGCTATCGTTGCACGCAAGACTGGCTACGGCCGCATACTCACAAATAAAATTGGACACAATGAGTGAATCACAAAAAGACAGTTTTGGTAAGATCAAGATCAAGAACAACATAATGCTCGAACAAAGCGACCAAACAATCGCTAAAATACAAAACATGCTTGTGGGAGTGTTGATGGAACTATGTCTCAGTGGGAAACATATCGCAATTAACCTGTCATAGGCAAGTACACTGAGGGAAAATGACTCTAGTAGGACTGAAACATAATAGAAAAATATCTGTGTCATACATGCATTGTAGGACATGAATGTATCTTTCGTGATAACAGTCTTGATCGCACTAGGAATACAGGATGTGCTGCTCATCAAGTCGACAACCCCTAAATTAGCCACAGCAATGTACTTTGGAGTGTGTAGGCGATGATCCATCCATATAATGTAAATAAGAAAAGAGTTGAACAAAACCGTTACAATGTAAATGAAGCCGAGGAAGATTAAATATAAATAAGCAAACTTTAAATACGTAAATCCAATAACGTAAAAGCCTGCTGGTCTAATGATTGAATCGTTTGTGTTCGTAGTGACGGGAATTCCCATTGCACGTGCTTTTCCTCTGCGCCCTGAGAGAGAAACAGATGAATGGCAATCAATGAACACATACAACCACATGACAATTCTGGCTAATGTTCCGTAGTTGATTAGTTTAATTTGGACTACGGTATAACTTACATTCAGAGTTGGCGAAATTAGTCATTTAATTGAAACGAATTAACCAGTGATATTTTTTTTTACTCCAAGCATCACTGATGTTGTTTTAGCACTGCGCCTTCCGCCAGCCTCCATTATAACAGCTTTGCTTGGTGTTGGAGCCCACCGTTTAATCTGCTTATTGTTAGCTAATCATGGTGTAGGCTACATAATGATAGGCATACATTTTAATAACCTAAGGTTTCGACAAATATCTTACTAATATACGTCATAAAACGTATAAACTTATTTTAAAATTCAGTCAAACAGCAAATTATACAGCATGAGATGTCGTGCATGTATATTTAACATCACCAAATAACAAAAAGAACAAACGAAAATATTTGCTTGATCGTACATGTATTAACGTTCACTTTTAGTCTGGTAGTGAGCACCTTGAATTGATCTTATTTGAAGTATTGGTCTTACATTTTCGAGCACCACATTTGCATAGTGCACTTTGTCCGCTAGATGTGTCTATTTCACATACATCTCGACGGTAAGCTGATGGAAACATTCACAGTCAGCTCTGTCGTCTGAATGAATTGCGAAGAAACGGAGCTACTGTAGGCGCAGAGAAGAATTACTTCAGAAGGAAAACGCTACTCACCAGTTCTCCTCAGCATAGGGCTGCGTCGAAAGCCGATATTCAAATGTGCCTTTCCACTCACATTGCAGAATTTTATATTCTGGCGTGTGTAGACTGCGCCTACTTGTAAATTCCTCAGGGACGAATGTAGGCTATAAACCCCTTGGTGATTTCTAGGCATTGATTATGTCACATTTTACAATGCATTGTTACAAAAGAAATATTTCGCAAACATTTTATCAGAGATGGCAACCCTTAACCCATTTCGTGTTCTACTTTTAGGCCTTATAAGTCCAGAGGTGAAGATCACAGAGACTTAAAAATGCCTTAAATTATTCATGCATTTGTATTGGTTGAAGATGAAACATTGATATCACATTGAAAATAATGTCAAATAAATGTGACACACTGTGGTACACATACCTAAGCATGTAAGAATTCACTCTTGTTTTATGTACTATATGCATATTGAATTTTCAGAGAGAGAGAAGAGTTTCCACCTGCAGCCTGTATGTAGCAGTGTGTTTATATCAGCCACTATATGTAGCCCCCAAACATGCCTTGCATTATTAGCAAAGGATAACAGTTCTATTATAACAGCCAATGCAAATATAACAACATCAAAGATATTACAGCGTAATTACTTGAAATGTTACAAAGAGTAATACATAGATCTTCAAAAAATAAAATGTACGACTTGCATGCAAGTTGGGCATCCCTGGTCAAAAAACATTTTACAATTAATATCTAGGTGAACCTGACCTCTAAATGGTACAACGTTAAACATGATACATTTTTTAAAATTTTTAAGCAAGGCTACTTTTTATTTACATTTTTTACAGTTTGGGGACCCTGTAAATTAGTATTTTGTAACTCCTCCTCAGGCAACTATAACAGCTTTCAGGAAACCCACCAATGATGAAAATTCACTCACCGAGGACTTTATTAGGAACATTTTTACTTTATTACTCCTACTTATTAATACGATTATCTCATCAGCCAATTGTGTGATCAGGAGCTTCAGTTAATTTTCACATCGACCATCAGAATGGGAAAGAAATGTGATCTCAGTGACTTTGACCATGGAATGATTGTTGGTGACAGACAGGGTGGTTTGAGTATCTCATCAACTTCTGATCTCCTGAGATTTGAAGGGTGCAAAAACAACACCGTTCTGCAGACAGAAACACCTTGTTAATGAGAGACATAAGAGGAAAATGGCCACACTGGTCAAAGCTGGAAGGTGACAATAACGCAAATAACCACACATTACAACAGTGGTATGCAGAAGAGCATCTCTGAACACACAACACATCATAACTCTAAGTGGATAGACTACAGCAGGCAAAGTAACAAAAAAAGTCTGATAAATACCTAGTAGAGTGAGTGTATGTTAATGAACCCCATCCCTGTCTTACTCTGGGTCAAATAGGCTCTCACTGGTGGACTGGACAACTTTACAGTAATGTTAATCTAAACACAAAATTAGTGTCTGCTTACAACACAGACATACAGCAAATGCTGAAGGGCATCACACAATTCTTTACGGTCTTGTATGATTTTGAAGTTACTACAGCAATGGCAGTTCTCCACCTGGGTATAAACATACAACTGTTGAAGCTCAATGGTGTTATGGTTCAAATATGACCCCAAAGATTAATCAATCAGACCCTTTGCTCTGTCATCACAACTGCTCCTCTTTATAATAATATGCCCACATACAGCATCACAGGAACTCATTTATTTCTCACAGACAAGCACTTTAGCTGATGCTTTTCATCCAAAGTGACATGCAGTTGATTAGACTAAGTAGGGGCCCAGCAGCACACACACACACACACACACACACACACACACATTACGTTAAGGTAGTCCATTGCGTGCGATGATGACCTCCACTACTGTTTGTGGGTCCTTTATGACTGTATAGTCCAATGCGGGATGCACACTGTCTGCAACAGACAGGGCAAGTGAAAGCCTAACCCGATGGGACAGGTGCAAACACGGATGCCTTTCTCCTCTGGCTTCTTGCCAGACGATGTTTAATTCTGTGCTCCTCAGCCGGCTGTACTCCTTGTTGACAGAGTCCACGCCAGGAGGAGCGATCTACAGCAGCAGCTTCCAAGGAAGTTGGCTTTATTCCACACTTCTTAAGGGAGGTCTTGAGTTGGTCCTTTTTTTGACCCCCTGCAGAACGATGGCCTAGGTGGAGCTGGCCGTACAGGGTCTTGCGCGGCAGGCGGCTGGCTGGCATCCTGATAACATGGCCAAGCCATCTCAGTTGGTGGTGCATGATGGTGGCCTCTATGCTCCTGCAGCTGGTTCTCTGAAGGATCACAGAGTGCGGAACACAATCCTGCCAGGTCACTTTTAAGATGCGTTGGAGGCACTTTTTGTGGAATGACTCTAGCATGTTTAGATGGCAGGCGTAGATGGTCCATATTACCTTGTAAAGTGCAACTTTGGTGTGTAGATGGAGATTGTTGTTATTGTAAACTCTGAGATGGATTTTTCCCCCCTTGCTTTTATAAATGGCGACAATATTTGCATTTGCATCCGCAACTCAACTCCATGTGCTGCGGGTCTCAATGTCTGCAGATATTTGATCCTACCATATACTATACCAATTGATTTAACTAATTAGCTTATTATCTGAAACACGCAGGTAAAATAATCAGTGAAAACAGGTGTAAAATACCTGCAAAATGATGACTATGGTATAAAATAAAAATTAATAAAACATGTAATTATGGCTAATTAGGGTGGCCTGTAGCGTAGTGGTTAAGGTAAATGAGTGGGAGACGTAAGGTTGGTGGTTCTAATCCCGGTGTAGCCACGATAAGATCCGCACAGCCGTTGGGTCCTTGAGTAAGGCCCTTAACCATGCATTGCTCCAGGGGAGGATTGTCTCCTGCGTAGTCTAATCAACCGTAAGTCGCTCTGGATAAGAGCGTCTGCCAAATGCCTATAATGTAATGTCATTAAAATGTAATTACACATGTATTGATTTCTTATTCTGGGGTGAGTTTCCCGAAGCATGTCCTAGCGGGGAGGATATCGAAGTATCTCCTCCCGAAATATGTCGCTGCTGAAGTAGCCTAGTTCGTGAAGTTTTCTTTTCTTTTTTTCACGACACCCTGGGACAAGTGAGATTTCACGTATTGTGTATGCCATTCTAAATCCATTTCTGATAGAGGAGAAATCAATTTCCAAGAAACCGAAACTATAAAACCAAATCAAATCGAAACATACCTAAAACTATGTCTCCTACCCTACCACAAATGTGCGTTTCTTCAGAAATGATCTGGATCTTATGTTCCACTGCTTCTGCAAGTTACATTTTTTGTTGACATGGTTTGGAAACACTGGTAAAATGAGCGAACGTCTTTAAGAGGTAGTTCAAGACATTCTTACCGCAATGAAATGATTCGGTAAACTCACCCGAATATTAATTCTCTTGACTTTATGTTTTGGAAAACGAACGTGAAATTTTCAAGAGCTGCCTTTAATTTGTACTTGAAGTAGGCGATGTCGTGAATTTCCAAGACACGTTAAAAAAGTTCAAACTCAACATTCAAAGATGAATCAGCTTGCCATAGAAACTTCAGCTCAGAATGAACGGATACACAAAACTAATGGTAAAAAAATGGTTTCAACTACAAAACGTAGGACATCACATAGAGATGAGCAATTGAGGCCAAGCATCAACACCTAAAAATAAATTGATGTGATTAGATTGAAAATGATTCACATTTCGGCTCTATGCCTGCCCTGCCCACGCTGCTACTTTGACTTTCTGGAGCATAGCTAGGATCCTGTTCCTGATTTCTTTGGTTGCCAGGGAATACACAATGGGGTTCAGACAGGAGGGGAAGCATGACGCTAAGGACAAGTTCACCATTTTCACATTTGGATCGAGGAGGAATAAGAACAGTTCAATGATGTACACCGTTATGGTCGGCACAAAGAAAATCGCCACAACGACGAGGTGTTCTGTACACGTTGCAAGTGCTTTGTACCTGCTCTCAACAGTTTTCATTCTGAACACGACTCGCAAAATACAGCCGTATGACGCGACGATTAAACTAAGTGGCAAAAACAAGATCAGTATACTCAGAGAAGAGGCAGCGGTCCATTGCAGTGTGTTATCGTCGCACGCAAGACTGGACACGGCCGCATACTCACAAATAAAATTGGACACAAAGAGGGAATCACAAAAAGACAGTTTTGTTAAGATCAAGATCAAGAACAACATGATGCTCACACAAAACGACCAAGTAATCGCTAAAATACAAAACATAGTTGTGGGAGTGTTGATAGCACTATGCCTCAGTGGGAAGCATATCGCAATTAACCTGTCATAGGCAAGTACACTGAGGGAAAATGACTCTAGTGCGACTGAACCATAATAGAAAAATATCTGTGTCATACATGCATTGTAGGACATGAATGTATCTTTCGTGATAACAGTCTTTATCGCACTAGGAATACAGGATGTGCTGCTCATCAAGTCGACAACCCCTAAATTAGCCACAGCAATGTACTTTGGAGTGTGTAGGCGATGGTCCATCCATATAATGTAAATAAGAAAAGAGTTGAACAAAACCGTTACAATATAAATGAAGCCGAGGAAGATTAAATATAAATGAGAAAACTTTAAATAAGTAAATCCAATAACGTAAAAGCCCGCTGGTCTAACGACTGAATCGTTTGTGTTCGTAGTGACGGGAATTCCCATTGCACGTGCTTTTCCTCTGCGCCCTGAGAGAGAAACAGATGAATGGCAATCAGTGAACACATACAACCACATGACAATTCTGGCTAATGTTCCGTAGTTGATTAGTTTAATTTGGACTACGGACTTACATTCAGAGTTGGCGAAATTAGTAATTTAATTGAAACGAATTAACCAGTGATATTTTTTTTTACTCCAAGCATCACTGATGTTGTTTTAGCACTGCGCCTTCCGCCAGCCTCCATTATAACAGCATTGCTTGGTGTTGGAGCCCACCGTTTAATCTGCTTATTGTTAGCTAATCATGGTGTAGGCTACATAATGATAGGCATACATTTTAATAACCTAAGGTTTCGACAAATATCTTACTAATATACGTCATAAAACGTATAAACTTATTTTAAAATTCAGTCTAACAGCAAATTATACAGCATGAGACGTCGTGCATGTATATTTAACATCACCAAATAACAAAAAGAACAAACGAAAATGTTTGCTTGATCGTACATGTATTAACGTTCACTTTTAGTCTGGTAGTGAGCACCTTGAATTGATCTTATTTGAAGTATTGGTCTTACATTTTCGAGCACCACATTTGCATAGTGCACTTGGTCCGCTAGCTGTGTCTATTTCACATACATCTCGACGGTATGCTGATGGAAACATTCACAGTCAGCTCTGTCGTCTGAATGAATTGCGAAGAAACGGAGCTACTGTAGGCGCAGAGAAGAATTACTTCAGAAGGAAAACGCTACTCACCAGTTCTCCTCAGCATAGGGCTGCGTCGAAAGCCGATATTCAAATGTGCCTTTCCACTCACATTGCAGAATTTTATATTCTGGCGTGTGTAGACTGCGCCTACTTGTAAATTCCTCAGGGACGAATGTAGGCTATAAACCCCTTGGTGATTTCTAGGCATTGATTATGTCACATTTTACAATGCATTGTTACAAAATAAATATTTCGCAAACATTTTATCAGAGATGGCAACCCTTAACCCATTTCGTGTTCTACTTTTAGGCCTTATAAGTCCAGAGGTGAAGATCACAGAGACTTAAAAATGCCTTAAATTATTCATGCATTTGTATTGGTTGAAGATGAAACATTGATATCACATTGAAAATAATGTCAAATAAATGTGACACACTGTGGTACACATACCTAAGCATGTAAGAATTCACTCTTGTTTAATGTACTATATGCATATGTAATGTTTCAGCACCCAGTTTCATTATGGTATGACTGGTTTAAATTTTCAGAAAGAGAGAAGAGTTTCCACCTGCAGCCTGTATGTAGCAGTGTGTTTATATCAGCCACTATATGTAGCCCCCAAACATGCCTTGCATTATTAGCAAAGGCTAACAGCTCTATTATAACAGCCAATGCAAATATAACAACATCAAAGATATTACAGCGTAATTACTTGAAATGTTACAAAGAGTAATACATAGATCTTCAAAAAATAAAATGTACGACTTGCATGCAAGTTGGGCATCCCTGGTCAAAAAACATTTTACAATTAATATCTAGGTGAACCTGACCTCTAAATGGTACAACGTTAAACATGATACATTTTTAAAAAATTTTAAGCAAGGCTACTTTTTATTTACATTTTTTACAGTTTGGGGACCCTGTAAATTAGTATTTTGTAACTCCTCCTCAGGCAACTATAACAGCTTTCAGGAAACCCACCAATGATGAAAATTCACTCACCGAGGACTTTATTAGGAACATTTTTACTTTATTACTCCTACTTATTAATACGATTATCTCATCAGCCAATTGTGTGATCAGGAGCTTCAGTTAATTTTCACATCGACCATCAGAATGGGAAAGAAATGTGATCTCAGTGACTTTGACCATGGAATGATTGTTGGTGACAGACAGGGTGGTTTGAGTATCTCATCAACTTCTGATCTCCTGAGATTTGAAGGGTGCAAAAACAACACCGTTCTGCAGACAGAAACACCTTGTTAATGAGAGACATAAGAGGAAAATGGCCACACTGGTCAAAGCTGGAAGGTGACAATAACGCAAATAACCACACGTTACAACAGTGGTATGCAGAAGAGCATCTGTGAACACACAACACATCATAACTCTAAGTGGATAGACTACAGCAGGCAAAGTAACAAAAAAAGTGATAAATACTGTAAGCCAGTCATAAGTAACATTTGGTGTCATGCGCTGGTCAGCTTGCTGACTTCCCTCTCCTGGAGCATACATTGTTAGCCCCCACCGTTGGCACACATGCCTGTGGGGGAGAGCTAGAGAAGGATTCTTAGAGGCACCTTCTTAGGCCCTGGGGGCCCCCCTTTTCTCACATTCCTACAGGATTTGAGTACAGGAGTACTGGAGATGGTATAAAGATGTTTCATGATAATCCCAGGTCAGAATATAGTGATGTTTGGTGTTATTCTGATTGGTTCAGTGCGACTGGTGTAATGGTCTAGTTTTTGTAACAGTCTACCTTTGATATCATAACCATTCAGGAGCCGAGGGGAAACTGGGAAAAAGCTGTCTCTATAGAAGCCATGTGTTTTAGCCCCCTGCCTGGTGGGCCTGGCTGTAAATTATAGATGGGTGACTCACTTTTAGGGTCAAGGCCTGGAGATAAGGAGAAGAAACCAAACAGTCTGGGATGTCTCCTTTCCTTTCATTCACCCAAATCAGGTTTATCCAAAAGGTATATTACCATGAGAGGCACAAAGACATATTTACAGCATAATGCAGTTATCATGAAAACTCCCAACTACAGCATTCATAGATATGATGGGGCAGCCTGTAGCATGGTGGTTAAGGTCAGGAAGGGCTGCCATGTGTGAGGGGCCTGAGAGCTGGGGTTCCAATGTTGTTTAGACTACCTGTTGGGGAGTTAAGATGTATGAGTGGTCCAAGGCCAGTTGGGTCATGGGAAAAGAATCCTCCCGAACATTGGTGACCTCCCTGTGACCCCATACCTGGTCACTTCCAAGAGGGAAGACTCCAGACAATGCCACAGTGCCCTCATTTGGGCACTACTGTCATTACACCGGTGACTGCTCTCTTAGATTAAATATTCAGAACTGCTATTAAGATAGTAAATAGACCCGGTAACACCTTGAAAACATTGCCCATGTGATCCTTGTATTATTGCATTAAGTCTTATGTAATGGTAACAGGAATTGCATGTAAAATGGATAATCAGGAGGGAAGTTTCATGATAACTGCAACATAATAAAACATAAGGGTAATCTGTTTGGTATGGATGTGATCTGATAAAATCAAGGAATCGGATGAGATACATTTCATACCAAATGGAATTTAATAAACTATAGTTTCAGTATCCCAAGGGAAAACCTACACGTCCTCTCCTGGTAATCATCTCATTTTCCCTACTCAACAACCCCCAACGGTGGGGGTCTAAATTCCAGATTTGACCACCCCTCCAGGTTG
Organism: Conger conger; assembly: GCF_963514075.1. Taxonomy (NCBI): domain Eukaryota; kingdom Metazoa; phylum Chordata; class Actinopteri; order Anguilliformes; family Congridae; genus Conger; species Conger conger. The sequence goes on from NC_083766.1 coordinate 60,130,811, forward strand.
ATTTATGGCACTGCCGCCTGGTTTCAAACGTATGATTTGGCATAAAAGCAAGGGAGACAGACCAATCTGGGAAGATCGTATTCGACTTCCCACACAACATGTCTTGTGTATGTATGTATATATGTATGTAAGTATCAGGAAGATCGTATTCGACTTTCCATACGGCATATTCTATACTCTGTGTTTGTGTGTAGTCCAAGCAGGCTAGGTATGATTATTTACTCTATTTCTATTCTTAATTTGTGTATTTTATACTTGATTGTGATATTCTAAAGCTAATAACCTACCTGTCTGCGAATAAACTATTTTGCGTGTAACTTGCGTGATCTCCATGACTCTAATTCATCTTGTACCTTTTCAGCCTAAATTACAACTGAAATACTCAGAGGGAAATGGTGGCCAAAAGACCGACCGATCGGCGGGGCGGTACACCTGTGATAGTTCTAAGTTGTGAGGCCAGCAATTTCTGTCCCTTAAAGGGTCGGGCGACGCAAGGCTCTTGTAATCTGGTGCGAAGGGAACCCTTGGGCGTTATGACGCCGGTTCCTACCAAATTAGCTCTAAGGAGCCCAGACGATGCTACGCCGACCTGGGCTCGCAAATATCATGGCAGGTTTGCATGTATTGTGTTGATTGGACCCTCAGCCTCTGAGTTCTCCACCGAACTGAGATTTCAGCAGTAATGCTAATCCCGGGAGCATCTATTGAGTAATGGTGGCGCAGGTACAAGTCGAATGTAATCACTCCCGAGGTCCGCGTAAGTTGCAAACCCAAATTGCTAAATTATATTTTAAATGGAGTCAGATAAACGAGTAAAACTATAGTAACCACTAAGCGTACAATACGACCCCGTTTGTGAACGGAGAATATTAAGAATTGTACTGATCCGTTTCTATAAGCGGGATATGGGGCAGGTCAATCCATATCCGACCCATGGCAACGGACCCAGTATATTCTTAAACATAATTGTGCTCTGTTCTTGTACGGAGGATAATAATTAACCCAACTAATGTTCTCCCAGCAACGCCAGAAGGACAATCACGCAAAACCCCCTTCGGCCCCCGCTAAATTCCGTCATTGGGTTAGCTGTGGGGTTTTACAATACCTAGTAGAGTGAGTGTATGTTAATGAACCCCATCCCTGTCTTACTCTGGGTCAAATAGGCTCTCACTGGTGGACTGGACAACTTTACAGTAATGTTAATCTAAACACAAAATTAGTGTCTGCTTACAACACAGACATACAGCAAATGCTGAAGGGCATCACACAATTCTTTACGGTCTTGTATGATTTTGAAGTTACTACAGTAATGGCAGTTCTCCACCTGGGTATAAACATACAACTGTTGAAGATCAATGGTGTTATGGTTCAAATATGACCCCAAAGATTAATCAATCAGACCCTTTGCTCTGTCATCACAACTGCTCCTCTTTATAATAATATGCCCACATACAGCATCACAGGAACTCATTTATTTCTCACAGACAAGCACTTTAGCTGATGCTTTTCATCCAACGTGACATGCAGTTGATTAGACTAAGTAGGGGCCCAGCAGCACACACACACACACACACACACACACACATTACGTTAAGGTAGTCCATTGCGTGCGATGATGACCTCCACTACTGTTTGTGGGTCCTTTATGACTGTATAGTCCAATGCGGGATGCACACTGTCTGCAACAGACAGGGCAAGTGAAAGCCTAACCCGATGGGACAGGTGCAAACATGGATGCCTTTCTCCTCTGGCTTCTTGCCAGACGATGTTTAATTCTGTGCTCCTCAGCCGGCTGTACTCCTTGTTGACAGAGTCCACGCCAGGAGGAGCGATCTACAGCAGCAGCTTCCAAGGAAGTTGGCTTTATTCCACACTTCTTAAGGGAGGTCTTGAGTTGGTCCTTTTTTTGACCCCCTGCAGAACGATGGCCTAGGTGGAGCTGGCCGTACAGGGTCTTGTGCGGCAGGCGGCTGGCTGGCATCCTGATAACATGGCCAAGCCATCTCAGTTGGTGGTGCATGATGGTGGCCTCTATGCTCCTGCAGCTGGTTCTCTGAAGGATCACAGAGTGCGGAACACAATCCTGCCAGGTCACTTTTAAGATGCGTTGGAGGCACTTTTTGTGGAATGACTCTAGCATGTTTAGATGGCAGGCGTAGATGGTCCATATTACCTTGTAAAGTGCAACTTTGGTGTGTAGATGGAGATTGTTGTTATTGTAAACTCTGAGATGGATTTTTCCCCCCTTGCTTTTATAAATGGCGACAATATTTGCATTTGCATCCGCAACTCAACTCAATGTGCTGCGGGTCTCAATGTCTGCAGATATTTGATCCTATCATATACTATACCAATTGATTTAACTAATTAGCTTATTATCTGAAACACGCAGGTAAAATAATCAGTGAAAACAGGTGTAAAATACCTGCAAAATGATGACTATGGTATAAAATAAAAATTAATAAAACATGTAATTATGGCTAATTAGGGTGGCCTGTAGCGTAGTGGTTAAGGTAAATGAGTGGGAGACGTAAGGTTGGTGGTTCTAATCCCGGTGTAGCCACGATAAGATCCGCACAGCCGTTGGGTCCTTGAGGAAAGCCCTTAACCATGCATTGCTCCAGGGGAGGATTGTCTCCTGCGTAGTCTAATCAACCGTAAGTCGCTCTGGATAAGAGCGTCTGCCAAATGCCTATAATGTAATGTCATTAAAATGTAATTACACATGTATTGATTTCTTATTCTGGGGTGAGTTTCCCGAAGCATGTCCTAGCGGGGAGGATATCGAAGTATCTCCTCCCGAAATATGTCGCTGCTGAAGTAGCCTAGTTCGTGAAGTTTTCTTTTCTTTTTTTCACGACACCCTGGGACAAGTGAGATTTCACGTATTGTGTATGCCATTCTAAATCCATTTCTGATAGAGGAGAAATCAATTTCCAAGAAACCGAAACTATAAAACCAAATCAAATCGAAACATACCTAAAACTATGTCTCCTACCCTACCACAAATGTGCGTTTCTTCAGAAATGATCTGGATCTTATGTTCCACTGCTTCTGCAAGTTACATTTTTTGTTGACATGGTTTGGAAACACTGGTAAAATGAGCGAACGTCTTTAAGAGGTAGTTCAAGACATTCTTACCGCAATGAAATGATTCGGTAAACTCACCCGAATATTAATTCTCTTGACTTTATGTTTTGGAAAACGAACGTGAAATTTTCAAGAGCTGCCTTTAATTTGTACTTGAAGTAGGCGATGTCGTGCATTTCCAAGCCACGTTAAAATAAATAAAGTTCACACTTAACACTTGGGTCATTCAAATATGAATCAGCTTGCCGTAGAAACTTTAAATTTTAGATTCAGCTCAGAATGAACGGATATACAAAACTAATGGTAAAAAAATGGTTTCAACTACAAAACATAGGACATCACATAGAGATGAGCAATTGAGGCCAAGCACCAACACCTAAAAATAAATTGATGTGATTAAATTGAAAATGTATATTTATTGCACATTTCGGCTCTACGCCTGCCCTGCCCACGCTGCTACTTTGACTTTCTGGAGGAAAGCCAGTATTCTGTTCCTGATATCTTTGGTTGCCAGGGAATACACGATGGGGTTCAGACAGGAGGGGAAGCATGACGCTAAGGACAAGTTCACCATTTTCACATTTGGATCGAGGAGGAATAAGAACAGTTCAATGATGTACACCGTTATGGTCGGCACATAGAAAATCGCCACAACGACGAGGTGTTCTGTACACGTTGCAAGTGCTTTGCACCTGCTCTCAACAGTCTTCATTCTGAATACGACTCGCAAAATACAGCCGTATGACACGATGATTAAATTAAGTGGCACAAACAAGGCCAGTAAACTCACAGAAGAGCCAACGGCCCATTGCAGTGTGTTATTGTTGCACTCAAGACTGGCCACGGCCGGGTACTCACAAATAAAATTGGCCACAGTGTGTGAATCGCAAAAAGACGCTTTTGTTAAGATCAAGATCAAGGACAACATGATGCTTACACAAAACGACCAAGTAATCGCTAAAATACAAAACATAGTTGTGGGCGTGTTGATAGAACTATGCCTCAGTGGGAAACATATCGCAATTAACCTGTCATAGGCAAGTACACTGAGGGAACATGACTCTAGTGCGACTGAACCATAATAGAAAAATATCTGTGTCATACATGCATTGTAGGACATGTATGTATCTTTCGTGATAACAGTCTTGATCGCACTAGGAATACAGGATGTACTGCTCATCAAGTCGACAACCCCTAAATTAGCCACAGCAATGTACTTTGGAGTGTGTAGGCGATGATCCATCCATATAATGTAAATAAGAAAAGAGTTGAACAAAACCGTTACAATATAAATGAAGCCGAGGAAGATTAAATATAAATGAGCAAACTTTAAATACGTAAATCCAATAACGTAAAATCCCGCAGGTCTAATGATTGAATCGTTTGTCTTCGAAGTGACGGGAATTCCCATTGCACGTGCTTTTCCTCTGGGACCTGAGAGAAACAGATGAATGGCAATCAATGAACACATACAACCACATGACAATTCAGGCTAATATTTACGTAGTTTTTTAGTCCGTATTTGTAGCCAGGAGATCCAATACAAAGGCAAAAACAGAAGGCAAAAGAATGGTCGAAAAAAACAGACAAAAAGGTCAAAAATCCAGAAAATCAATGGGCGAAAGTGCAAAAATCAAGCAGAATATCAAAAACCAGAAGGGCAACCAAAACAAGAGGGTAAGGCAAGCTCGGAAATCAAAGGTGAAGGGGTGTCTTTTGGAATCTCAAGAAATAGGCTTACGGGTAATTCGGCACTATGACTGATCAACGTTCTGACACTGGTTGAAACAGAGACTGAGGTTTAAATACATGAGGGGAGGTGATAATCTAGGCGGAGCTAGGAAAAAGGTGGGCTAAACAAATAGACAACAGGTGGGGAAACAAAATAGGGTAATAACATAATAACGGGAGGTAGACGCGGACTGGATGCACGTAACCAAACAGGTAAAACATACGGCTCCGGATTAGGGAGTAGAGATTTGCATAGATTGAAGCTGAAATCAATGATATCTCTTTTTATTCCAAGCATCACTGATATTGTTTAGCACGACCCCTTCCGCCAGCCTCCATTATAACGTCATTGCTTGGTGTTGGAGCCCACCGTTTAATCTTCTTATTGTTTGCTAATCGTGTCTACATAATGATAGGCATACATTTTTAATAACCTAAAGTTTCGACAAATATCTTACAAATATTCTTATTGACGAATCGTCATAAAATTTATGAAACGTATTTTTAAATTCAGTCTAACAGCAAATTATACAGCATGCATACAGTAAACAAATAGGTATTTGGTTAAAAAACGAGCCAGTTAAAGAGAACCAAACCGCGGAGGTGATGTCATGTATTTTTAACATCACCAAATAACAAAAAGAACAAACGAAAATGTTTGCTTGATAGTACATGTATTAACCTTCACTTTTAGACTGGTAGTGAACACCTTGAATTGATCATATTTGAGGTATTGGTCTTACATTTTCGAGCACCACATTTGCATAGTGCACTTGGTCCGCTAGTTGTGTCTATTTCACATACATCTCGACGGTAAGCTGATGGAAACATTCACAGTCAGCTCTGTGGTCTGAATGAATTGCGAAGAAACGGAGCTACTGTAGGCGCTGAGTAGAATTACTGCAGAAGGAAAACGCTACTCACCAGTTCTCCTCAGAATAGGGCTGCGTCGAAAGCCGATAAGCCTTTCCACTCACACTGCAGAATCTTATTTTATCGCATGTGTAGACTGCGCCTTCTTGTAAATTCTTCAGGGACACCCATTAAAATCAGCAACTGCTCTCCATTTGCTGTCGAATGTAGGCTATAAACCCCTTGGTGATTTGAAGGCATTGATTATGTCACAATGCATTGTTACAAAATAAATATTTAGCAAATATTTTATCAGAGATGCCCGATCTAGCAACCCTTAACCCATTTCGTGTTCTACTTTTAGGCCTTATAATCCAGAGGTGAAGATCACAGGTACTTAAAAATGCCTTAAATTATTCATGCATTTGTATTGGTTGAAGATGAAACATTGATATCACATTGAAAATAATGTCACACAAACACAAACATACACACACACACATACACACACACAAGGAGAAATCAGACACATCCTCTTATTTTGAGCCTTAAATAAAACCTTGTGCAACCTTTGGGAAAGAGATGTTGTCAAGTATTTGTTAAAGCCTTCATTTGAGCTTTGAGTATGGATTATTACACAATAAAAATAACAGGACATGTTTTGCATTCCAAAAGGATCCTCATGGTGGTACCTATGTTTCAGAAAGGTGAACCTGATCATTCATTTTCCATTTGACTGTGATTTTCAAGTAAATAAAGTTTTAGTTTTTTTATAACATAGATCTCTACGTGTCAATTTTGACCCCTAACACCACAGATGTCAGTATGGTTAATAATGTAAAGAAAAAGTAATTTATTCTAGGAAAGTGTGTTCTAACAGCAATATTTATAGTAAGCTAATATAATTGCCCCTTGTCCGCTCTATAGGAAATATAATGAGTGAATTTGAGTGGTATGTTGTCAGGTAAATGGTTTGGGAACCATAAAAAAGTTATAGTATGGTTATGAATGGATAATACGTTAGTTACAGTATGAGGTAAAAAAAACCAATGATGATCTTATTTTTGTGTGTGTTTTGTTAAAAGAGTGTCAAATTTGACCCCCTCACACAAAGGTGCACGCCACGTTCTAGCACATTAGGATGATTAATTTAAAAAAAAAAATGCCAGGACCGAAATTGATGTGTTCAATTTCATTCATTCATTCATTCATTATCCTAACCCGCTTATCCTGAACAGGGTGGCAGGGGGGCTGGAGCCTATCCCAGCATACATTGGGAGAAAGGCAGGAATACGTCCTGGACAGGTCACCAGTCCATTGCAGGGCACACACACCATTCACTCACACACTCAGGGCCACGGGGAATTTCGACTCTCCAATCAGCCTAACCAGCATGTCTTTGGACTGTGGGAGGAAACCCACGCAAACTCCATACAGAGAGGCCCCGGCTGACCGGGATTCGAACCGATGACCTCCTTGCTGTGAGGCGGCAGTGCTACCCACTGCACCATCCGTGCTGCCTATGTTATTAATTTGTTAAAGCAAATTTACTCCAGCCTTCGACTCTAGACTAGCCCTGCCCACACTACTACAGTCAGTATTCTGTTCCTGATATCTTTTATTGGCAGGGAATACACAATGGGGTTCAGACAGGATGGGATGCAGGAAGCTAATGACAAGTTGACATTTGGATCGACTAGGAATGAGAAGAGTTCAATGATGTACAGCGCTCTGATCGGCAAATAGCCACAAGAACCAGATGTTCTGTGCACGATGCAAGTGCTTTGTGCCTACTCGACACATTTTTCATTCTCAATACAGCTGCCAGAATACACACGTATGATATGACAATGAAACTAAGTTGCCCGAATGCAATCAGCATTCTCAAAGAAGAGGCAGCAGCGCACTGCACGACAGGCTAGACACGACTGCATACTCACAGAAAAAGTTGTACACAGTCAGTGAATCACAAAAAGACAGTTTGGTCAGGATCAAGATCAGGAACGCCATGACGCTTACACTAAACAACCAAACAATCGCTAAAATACGGATCATGCCACATGTCTTGATGGAACTATGCCTCAGTGGGAAACATATCACAATTAACCTGTTATAGGCAAGTACCAGTGTGAACTACGGGGTGCTGTTTGTCGTTTAAAAGTAACATTTTTACATGGCTATTCTTTGCAGATTGAGAAATGTGCTAGTATAAAGATATACTACTTAATTGGACAGTCGGCTTCTCAGCTGTTTGATTAGTCCATCCATCCATCCATCCATTATCTTAACCCGCTTATCCTGAACAGGGTTGCAGGGGGGCTGGAGCCTATCCCAGCATACATTGGGCGAAAGGCAGGAATACACCCTGGACAGGTCACCAGTCCATCGCAGGGCACACACACCATTCACTCACACACACACTCATACCTATGGGCAATTTAGACTCTCCAATCAGCCTAACCTGCATGTCTTTGGACTGTGGGAGGAAACCCACGCAGACACGGGGAGAACATGCAAACTCCACACAGAGAGGCCCCGGCCGACGGGGATTCGAACCCAGGACCTCCTTGCTGTGAGGCGGCAGTGCTACCCACTGCACCATCCGTGCCGCCCTGTTTGATTAGTCAGATGCATTAAATCGTCGCTAACAAGAAAAGCTTTCAGTATTTAGTTTTGGGTCTAGGCTTTGGATTGATTGTTGTCAAGCTAGCAATATTATTAAAATGATTGTACAAATTGTCCTTCACTTGTTATTTTCATATGATCAGTTACTTCTTGATTAAATGTTTCTAATCAGGATAACTATTGAGAAAGCAAAATGCACTGCTAAATTCCAAGTGAGACAAAAGTGGAGAGTGATAGTTCAAAGAAGGATTTGTGACTTAAATCTTCAAATGGCATCTATTGATCAGCAGATCATTGCATTCTACGGGCGGAATATAATGCCTGATAAGACTGTGTGAAACACAATATCACACACAATATCAATACCCCCCCCCCCCATATTAAGGATTAAGGTACTATAAGTATTTGTTGAAATGGCTTCACAACTTTGCATTTGTATCGTTTGTATTCATATTTGTATTGTATTCATTGTATGCAGAGAGCTTTTGATGTCTTGTTTTTATTCTAGACTCTGCAATTGCCTTTCAATATTTTTGTTGTTAAAGTGTTTTTGATCCGTTTGGCTGTTGTCAGGGGGTTTGCTTCACTATAGAGCAGCGCAACTCAACTCCATGTCTGCGGGCCTCAATGTTTGCAGATATTTCCTCCTACCGTATACTATACCAATTGATTTCACTCATTAGCTCATTATCTGAAACACGCAGGTAAAATAACCTGTGAAAACAGGTGTAAGGCATGACAGGAGCAAATACCTGCAGAATTTTGACTATGGTATAAAATAAAAATAAATATAACATGTAATTATGGGTAGTTAAAATGTAATTACACACGTGTTGATTTCTTATTCATGGGGTGAGTTTCCCGAAGCATGTCCTAGCGGTGAGAATATCTTGAGGTATCTCTTCCCGAAATATGTCGCTGCTGAAGTAGCCTAGTTCGTGAAGTTGTTTTTCCCCACGACACCCTGGGACAAGTGAGATTTCACGTATTGTGTATGCCATTCTAAATCCATTTAACCCTTCATACTGATGGAGAACAAATCAGTTTCCAAGAAACCTAAACTATGAAACCAAATCAAATCTAAACATACCTAAAACTATGTCCCCTACCATACCACAAATGTGCGTTTTTTCAGAAATGAGCAGTTTTGGATCTTATGTTCCACTGCTTCTGCAAGATTTATTTTTTGTTGACATGTTTCGGAAACACTCTTCCGCTTCTTACCGCTCTGAAATGATTCCGTAAACTCACCCGAATCTTAATTTTCTAGACTTTATATTTCGGAAAACGAACGAGAAATTTTCAAGAGCTGCATTTAATTTGTGCGTGAAGTCGTGCATATGTCGTGCATTTCCAAGACACGTTAAAATAAATAAAGTTCACACTTAACACTTGGGTCATTCAAATATGAATAAGCTTGCCGTAGAAACTTTAAATTTTAGATTCAGCTCAGAATGACCGGATATACAAAACTAATGGTAAAAAAATGGTTTCAACTACAAAACATAGGACATCACATAGAGATGAGCAATTGAGGCCAAGCATCAACACCTAAAAATAAATTGATGTGATTAGATTGAAAATGATTCACATTTCGGCTCTATGTCTGCCCTGCCCACGCTGCTACTTTGACTTTCTGGAGCATAGCTAGGATCCTGTTCCTGATTTCTTTGGTTGCCAGGGAATACACAATGGGGTTCAGACAGGAGGGGAAGCATGACGCTAAGGACAAGTTAATCATTTTCACATTTGGATCGAGGAGGAATAAGAACAGTTCAATGATGTACACCGTTATGGTCGGCACAAAGAAAATCGCCACAACGACGAGGTGTTCTGTACACGTTGCAAGTGCTTTGTACCTGCTCTCAACAGTTTTCATTCTGAACACGACTCGCAAAATACAGCCGTATGACGCGACGATTAAACTAAGTGGCAAAAACAAGATCAGTATACTCAGAGAAGAGGTAGCGGTCAATTGCAGTGTGCTATCGTTGCACGCAAGACTGGCTACGGCCGCATACTCACAAATAAAATTGGACACAAAGAGGGAATCACAAAAAGACAGTTTTGTTAAGATCAAGATCGAGAACAACATGACGCTTACACAAAACGACCAAGTAATCGCTAAAATACAAAACATAGTTGTGGGAGTGTTGGCTCAGGCAGTAAGAGCAGTCGTCTGGCAGTCGGAGGGTTGCCGGTTCGATCCCCCGCCCGGGCTGTGTCGAAGTGTCCCTGAGCAAGACACCTAACCCCCAAATGCTCCTGACGAGCTGGTCGGGGCCTTGCATGGCAGCCAATCGCCGTCGGTGTGTGAGTGTGTGTATGAATGGGTGAATGGAGAAGCATCAATTGTACAGCGCTTTGGATAAAGGCGCTATATAAATGCCTGCCATTTACCATTTACCATTTGATAGCACTATGCCTCAGTGGGAAGCATATCGCAATTAACCTGTCATAGGCAAGTACACTGAGGGAAAATGACTCTAGTGTGACTGAAACATAATAGAAAAATATCTGTGTCATACATGCATTGTAGGACATGAATGTATCTTTCGTGATAACAGTCTTTATCGCACTAGGAATACAGGATGTGCTGCTCATCAAGTCGACAACCCCTAAATTAGCCACAGCAATGTACTTTGGAGTGTGTAGGCGATGATCCATCCATATAATGTAAATAAGAAAAGAGTTGAACAAAACCGTTACAATATAAATGAAGCCGAGGAAGATTAAATATAAATGAGAAAACTTTAAATAAGTAAATCCAATAACGTAAAAGCCCGCTGGTCTAAC